>NW_016809536.1:1252993-1297542 GCF_001698545.2 Rhinopithecus bieti | reverse complement strand
TAGAGACAGGCAGGTTTCCTTGAGCTGCCGTGAGCTCCACCCAGTTCGAGCTTCCCAGCGGCTTTGTTTACCTACTTAAGCCTCAGCAATGGCGGGCGCCCCTCCCCCAGCCTCGCTGCTGCCTTGAGGTTAGATTGCTGCAGACTGCTGTGTTAACAATGAGGGCGGCTCCGTGGGCCTGGGACCCTCCCGGACAGGTGAGGGATATATTCTTCTGGTGTGCCGGTTTGCTTAGAGCGCTGTATTGGGGTGGGAGTTACCCGATTTTCCAGGTGTTGTGTGTCTCAGTTCCCCTGGCTAGGAAAAGGGATACCCTTCCCCTTGCGCTTCCCAGGTGAGGTGATGCCTTGCCCTGCTTCAGCTCTCGCTGGTCAGGCTGCAGCAGCTGACCAGCACCGATTGTCAGGCACTCCCTAGTGAGATGACCCCAGTACCTCAGTTGAAGATGCAGAAATCACCGGTCTTCTGTGTCCCTCACGCTGGGAGTTGGAGACTGGAGCTGTTCCTATTTGGCTATCTTGCTCCGCCCTGCATGCAGTATTTCTAAATGATTAGTCTCTTCTGCTTCACTGTTCTTTTTTTCTCCCACATTTTTATTATTTCATCAAAGTTCTCGATGTTCTTTGTCATGCGAGAGTTTCATTTCAGTCTGGAAGTAAATTTTATCTCTCCTTTGTTTCTTCATATTTAATTAAAAGACAATCATTTAAAAATTAGAAAACAAATACTTTGTTAAATAAATATGTGTTAATCTAGTATTTTTCAAGAAATAAATAAATGCACTACATTATAAATAGTTCCTTAAAATAATACCCACTTGTAAGCTTCCAAAAACAGTTTATGAAATAATAATGCTTGTTTTGGTGATAAATAGATCCCTATATATTTATTGCCTAGAGATCACAGTTTACATAGAAATATTGTCTTTATTCTGCAGTTCAAGTTGTGAATATTTGGCAGACACCACTGTAGGTTCTCTCTGAATAAAATCAAGACCATATGTTTAACAAGGAGTTAAGATTTAGCAGTGTATAAAAACATAGTGCCTAAATTCTAATGACACTATTCACTCATCTAATAATAAAATGTCACTACTTTTCACTTTGATGTCAAACTCAACTTTGTATTCTAAAGCCTGCTGAAATGCTCACTCTTCATTCAGTGAAATATGGGGACAAATATATTTTAATTAACTTAGTTGAAAAATATAAAACATACATAATTAGGTTTAGAGATTTAGAATTTTAAATATTATCCCTCAGCTTTAGTCAATATAAAATAATTTGTTTCACTTATAGTATGCTTATTATTGATTTCTCTGAAAAACTTGAATGTAAGAAGCAAAATTGTATTGGATACATGGGATTATAGTCATTGCAGATTTTGTAATTCTCATATATCACAGACTAATTAATAATAACATAAGATTGTATAATGACGGATCCTCTGTATTCCCATAGAAAATGCAGGACCATTCACACAATTAAACTGTGAGAAGCATGTTTCCACTTGACATTTATGGAATTGTAGCTTGGCACACTTTTGTTTTAACAGAGAAAAGGTGATAGAAATGTAAATCCAAAAGGCATTCTGGCAGCAATATTTTATTATTTCCTACACAACTGAGTTGAATGGATGAATTTTAGCAATCGACATTCTTTGATGTTTCCTCTAGAAAACAGCAATTTAGCTTATATTGAAAATAACAGAGTAATGGCAACAGTTATAGTAACTAAGAATCTCACGTTTGTTATGAATTCACCAAAGTAATGAAGGGCCTTAAAAATGTCTTTTATTATTATTATTATTATTATACTTTAAGTTCTAGGGTACATGTGCATAACGTGCAGGTTTGTTACATATGTATACTTGTGCCATGTTGGTGTGCTGCACTCATCAACTCGTCAGCACCCATCAATTCGTCATTTATATCAGGTATAACTCCCAATGCAATCACTCCCCCCTCCCAAGGTGTCTTTTTAAGAGGTTAGTATTTTCACGTATATATCACAAGAAACACAGCTGGATCTCCACAGTCAGATTTCAACTTTTTTTTACATATTCAGAAATCCAGTTCCACTTTCTAGTGCATGTCTTTCTTCAAATAGCCCATCAATGATCTCCAGCGTGTCTTCTGTGGAAGGCAGAAGATTGTTGATACAGCTTACGGTTATGCTTTATCCAGTCACTGTTTTTGAGAGGCCAAGTTCAATATTTCTCAAGGTTGCAATAACTATATAAACATCACCAAATGAGTTAATTAAACAAATTTTCCTTAAATGATAATTATGCATGTTAAAATGTGATAAATAGATATTTTCCCATTATGAATTTTATAAATATTATGTGGTCAAAGTCAAGCTTAAAATTTTGATTCATTCAATCATACAAATTAATAATAAGAAGTCTTATTGATTGTTTCCTATATCAAGACACTTTTCTAAACATTTTGTATGCACTGACTCATAGAAACCTCGTTATACCTTAAATAACAGGGACAATTATTATCCTTATCCATGGAGAAATTTAGTCATGGAGCAGCTTCATTTATTCCTCAGAATCACACAACTGGTGGATCTGGAATGCAGCTCAGGCATTCTGGTTGCTGAGCAAGGGCCCTTAACTTCTGTGATAAATTTCTTCTCCTCACCAATGCATTACAAAATATTGTTCTGTGTGAAACTCCTCTGACTTATTCACAATGTGCAAACCAAGGAAAGGTTACATTTTTTATGAAAGAGTAGTTTTATTTATCCTATTCTTGTTTTTTATTATCTACATAGTAATTGGATATTTTGATTCTAGCTGTTATTATGTGTATGGAGATGATGCTATTTTTGATCATAATAAGGCTGGAGAGGTAGATTTTAACTAGTTATCATAAGGTATATACAAAATCATTCCACCTTATGTATACATGATTGAATGTAACAGTAAAGTAATCTTGCAAATTATATTAGTTGAATTTACATAACTCCCCTTGTCCCTTTTCTTTATAGTTCTCAGTGAATCACAAAATACGATGACTGAATTTTCTTTAGTTAGTATTTCTAGTTGAAAACATTATTTTATAGTATAAAAAGTAAGTGAACTGGTGAACTGAGAAGGAAGTTGTTTGAAGAAGTTTTACACATCATTATGAACAACATTTTCAGTGATGCTGTTTCTGACTCTTGGTTTTCATAATCAGGGAAAATACAAAGCTATGAATTGATAATTCATGGCCTCCCACAAGGTGAGAAAAGCATTCTGCTTAAATTTTCAGACTAATTTGTATGGTGTTCTTTCCAGTAAGTCTTAATTTATTAGCTAGATTCAAATTATCTTGTATTTTCTTAATGAAGAGAGGCATAGATAATTTAAAGGATTCTTCAATAAGTCTTCAAGTTAGATATAATTATCTCTTCTCCTTTTCAGAACTACATGAAATAAGATTCACTTTGAAGACCACAAAGAATGGATTTAACTGCAGTCAAATATGCCAGCCCGTGGAATCTACTGATGAGATTGTGGTATCTCTGAGAACAGAGAGTACTTTTCAATTTAGCAACTACAAAAAGATAAAGCTATCATAAGACTACTTTCTAGGCTCAAAATCAAGTTTTTAATTTAAATGGATCTAAAATTCTTAGCTATAATATAAATATGCTCACATTTCAAAATGCTTAATTACATGTAAAATGCTTGTACATGTAAAAATGCTTTGCATGTAGCTGCAGGCTTATATAATGTGCATTAAATAATTTTAATAAATTATCTTAATAGATCTGAATTTAAAATATTTATAGCAGATTTTAAACTCAATTTCTTGTTTCCAGAAAATTCCAGGACTTTGGTCTTGTCCTGCTACATGTAAAAATGCTTAACTATATGGTAGATAAACAAAAAAATTCAGGGACACTTGACTATATTTTAGCACTAAATTCAATATTATACTGATGGAGCTTTTTATTACATGAACTCTTTAATTAAAATGATTATATTAAAATTTATAACCTGTTTCTTACTTAGTTGAATTATGTTACCTATGGATTACTTTAACGAGCTTATTTTCATAGGAAAATTAAATTCCTAAACTTTAATTTGCTTAACCATTTAATATAATATCCAAAACTTTAAAATGTCTCAAATGAATTTTACAATTAAACTTAGAGTTATCATTTACAGTGTCACAAAACTTGCTTAATAATGTAAAGTAAATGGACTCTATACAAATGTTCATTAAGCTATTTAATTTAAGTTTATTTACTTACTCTAAAATAATTTTTCAGTGATTTAGTATTTACCAGGTTTGTAAGTAAGTCATTGGAGTTTTTAAAAAGCTTACTAAATGAAAAATATATATTTTACATTGTTTTACTTTATATTTGTGTATGTGTATGTGCATCTGTGAGTTATGTATGAAATAAAATTAATGTAGTTACCTTCTAGGTTTTAGTGTTAGAAGAGAAATTACAAGCACATATTTGGGTACATAGGACATGGCCTCTGTGGAGTAGTGTTGCAACCTCCTTACTCCTTAGTTTAGTGAGGTCCGAGTTCTTGTCCCAAAGCCAGTAAGAATAAGGCATGCAGACATCAGAGAGTAAAGCAGAGTAGGAATTATTAAGCGACAGAAAAGCTCTAGTAGTGAGAGGGGACCCAAAGAGGGTTGCCAAAAATAGGGCTGAGTTTTGGGTTTCTTATGTGGCAGAAATAAGGAAGGCTTCTGTGGGTTTTGCCTTAATGGGAGGGCTAAAGTTCCCCCTGGGGTGTGACATCTGTGCATGCCTGAGGTTGACTATAGTAACTCTATCTTGGTTGTAACCCATGAGTGCCTAAGTTCAATACATGGTGGGGGAACGGGGGCTAAAACTACAATGTTAATGGCATTATAATGAGTTCAGGGTTATTTTAGGATGCCTTCATTTCTTGTCTGTGCCTGTGTGGGTGGCTGGAAAGATTTTGGTATAAGAGTAAGTTCTTAACTACATTTCCTCCTGCTAACTATATAACAGAGGTGGTGCAGGTATGTTCCCACAGGCATTATCCCTCTTCCAAGTCCCTCCCTCACTATTTGCCTAACCAGTCCCTACCTGCCTCCTCTCTCAGTAGGTTTTATTTCTTTCTGGAGAAGTTATGAAGATAAAACTGGCCTAGTTGTTCCATAGAACTAATGTTTACGGATTATTTTGAATAAACATAGAAATTGACCTTCCCAGTCTTGATTCCTGAGAAAGCCACATTTGTATTATCTGAGCTTCTTTCTCAGGAAATGTACCACCAGGTCGCCTGGATAATATCAAAGGGATATTATCACATCTGGACAATGAGACACCAGTTAACTCACCTATAATGATTGCCTAATTGACTACCTGCTTCCTGTTGACCAACTCCTCTTCCTTACCTCTCCCTAATTCCTGATTTCACACATGGTAATGTTTCTTACTTGCTGTATAAAACCAATCATTTTAATGTGTCAGGGAGAAGAATTTGGGAATGATTTCCCACCTCCTTGACTGCAGCACCAGATTAAAGCATTCTTCCCTGGCAATACTCCTTGTCTCAGTGATTGGCTTTCTGTGCAGCAAGCAAGACCTAGTGTGAATCCTTGATGTTGCAGTAGCAAAGATATGAGTTATAAATCTAACTTATTTTTTAAATACTCAGATAAATTAAGATAATTAATAAAAGATATTTTATATCTATATTATACAAACCTTCTGCTATTATCAATTACATTTTTGTTATGTAAATTAAGTACTGGTGATTCTTAAATTTATGACATAAAAATAGCTAATGGAACATATCCTTTGTCTTAAAAATATGATTCTAACAATAAATGCAAATTTATCTAATAAACAGAAGAAACAAAACCAATGAATGATATAGTGGCTTATTATAGCTCACATGGAAAATTATTACCAGAAAATTGTCTCTTGATTCTAAGAATAATACTCTTACGTAGCAAAACAATCTAGAATTCACAAGATTTTAAGACTAGTTTGTAAAACTTTGCTGGACTAATTAGCAGACTATTGGATAAAGTTGATATTCAACAAATATTTGATTAATTACTTGAGGGAATGAGTATCTCAAATCACACACATATACTAGATAGTGGAAAATCCTGTTTAAATACTTGCACAATTATACATGTATATATGCCTCACTCTTCATTCAAAAGGTAAGTAGTTTTATACATTGGGGTATTTTGCCTGTCTGGGGTCAGAGAATCTGAGATTAGATTGTTACTTTGATATTTCCTAATATATGTATTACATCAAAGAATGATATGCCAATATGAAGGACTATAGTAAAGACACATGATTTATATAAAGGTCTCATTGCACTCTGCCTTTTGTATGGTCAGCATTCAGTACATTTATGCTGTTATTCTTCATAATGCTATTATTTGTATCCATATTTATGGTTGTGGATATAATTATAAAAAACGTTCTCAAATATATCTTCTGTCTGTGACATTAATAACCACCTTCTCATTTTTAAAACACTTTCTTGGTTTTTGGCATGATTATGTGACTGTCATACTGATTTTCTTATGTCAAAGTCTTCTATTTTTTTTCTTCGTTGTTGACTTCTAATTCTATTAATTACCATTCAATATCTTTAATGTTTTGCCTTTCCCCTTCATGTTTTCTTTCTTCCTCTAACTCTATTCTCTTTCACTGATCTAAAACCTCCAACTAATACATGTGGTTGTGGATGATTACCATATTTTTCTTTTTAACGGTGAATATTGAATTCTCTTCTTAGCTAGTGTACTGTTTCCAAATATCTGAGTGTGTTATATAGTCTCAAACTTTAAAATTTTCCAAAGCAAATGTCGATCTTCATTTCTGTATCTATTCTTTCTGCTTATGCTTTGTTTTGCCTTTGAGATAAAAAATCTCAAACTGTCTTAAAAATAATTTTTATGAACTCCTATCTTGTCTCATGTTCTTCACACCCCAGCAGCTTTATTATAACATGATGGAACTGCAACTTGGTTATTTTGCTTTATGTATTTATTATAAATAATTCACAGGAGTTAAATATATGGCATGTAATATGACTGCATATTTTTGACAAATTCTGTTTCTAATATATCACTCAAGTTATATCATCACTTGTTCAGGTTTGAATGCTCAGTTCTACAGTGTTTAAAGATTCAAGGGCTAACTTCTTAAACTGAAATTATAAATAATCTAACCTTTCTTAATTTATCCCTATTATATGGACTTAACCTACATTCTGTTTTGGTAAAACTGTCATTACACTTTCAAATATCTTTGCTTTAAAAAATTATTTTATTTTAAATTCTGGGATACATGTGCAGAACATGCATAGGTAAACGTGTACCATGGTGGTTTGCTTCATCTATAAGCTCATCATCTAGGTATTAAGCCCAGCATGTATTAAGCTATTTATCCTGATGCTCTCCCTCCCACTGCCTCTCCAACAGGCCCAGGGTGTGTTGTTCTCCTCTCTGTGTCCATGTACTCTCATTGTTCACCTCTGACTTATTAGTGAGAACATGAAGTGTTTGGCTTTCTGTCCCTGTGTTAATTTGCTGAGAATGATCATTTCCAGCTTCATCCATGTCACTGCAAAGGATATAAGCTCATTTTGTTTTATGGCTGCATAGTATTCCATTGTGTATATGTACCACATTTTCTTTATTCAGTTTACCATTGATGGGCATTTGGGTTGATCCTATGTCTTTGCTATTGTGAATATTGCTGCAATAAAAATACATGTGCAGGTATCTTTTTAATAGAATAATTTATATTTCTTTGGGTATATACTTGATAATAAGATTGCTGGGTCAAATGGTATTTCTGGCTCTTGATCTTTGAGGAATTGTCACACTGTCTTCCACAACGGTTGAACTAATTTACATTCCCACCAACAGTGTAAAAGTGTTCCTATTTCTCCACAGCTTCACCAGCCTTTGTTGTTTCTTGACTTTTTAATAATTGCCATTCTGTATTTTCTTCTTTATAGTCTGGCTAGTGGTCTATCTATTTTGTTAATCTTTTTTTTTAAAAAAAAACTCCTGGATTCACTGATTTTTTTGGAAGGGTTTTTGGGTCTCTATTTCCTTAAATTCTGCTCTGATTTTAGTTATTTCTTGTCATCTGCTAGTTTTTGAATTTGTTTGCTCTTCTCTAGTTATTTTAATTGCGATATTAGAGTGTCAATTTTAGATCTTCCCTTCTTTCTCCTGTGGGCCTTTAGTGCTATCAATTTCCCTCTAAACACTGCTTTAGGTGTGTGTGTCACAGAGATTCTGGTACACTGTGTCTTTGTTCTCATCAGTTTCAAAAAAATTATTTATTTCTGCCTTAAGTTCGTTATTTACCCAGTAGTCATTCAGGAGCAGGCTGTTCAGTTTCCATGTAGTTGTACAGTTTTGAGTATCTTAATCCTGAGTTATAATTTGATTTCACTGTGGTCTCAAAGACTGTTTTTTATGAGTTCTGTTCTTTTGCATTTGGTGAGGTGTGTTTTACTTTCAATTATGTTGTCAGAAATACAAACTCTCATCAGAGGACACTATAAACACCTCTATACAAATAAACTAGAAAATCTAGAAGAAATGGATAAATTCTTGGACACATACACCCTTCCAAGACTAAATCAGGAAAAAGTCAAATCCCTCAACAAAACAATTACAAGTTCTGAAATTGAGGCAGTAATTAATAGCCTATCAACCAAAAAAAGCCCAGGAACAGATGGATTCACAACTGAATTCCACCAGAAGTACAAAGAGGAGCTGGTACCATTCCTTCTGAAATGATTCCAAACAATAGAAAAATAGAGATTGCTCCCTAACTCATTTTATGAGGCCAGCATCATCCTGATACCAAAACCAGGCAGAAAAACAACAGAAAAAGAAAATTTCAGGCCAATATCCCTGATAAGCATCAATGTGAAAATCCTGAATAAAATACTGGCAAACCGAATCCAGCAGCACATCAAAAAGCTTATCCACCATGATCAAGTCAGCTTCATCCCTGGGATGCAAGGCTGGTTCAACATACACAAATCAATAAATGTAATCCATCACATAAAGGGAATCATTCACAAAAACCACACGATTATCTCAATAGATGCAGAAAAGGACTTTGATAAAATTCAACACTCCTTCACGTTAAAAATTCTCAATAAACTAGGTATTGATGGAACATTTCCCAAAATAATAACAGCTATTTATGACAAACCCACAGCCAATACCATATTGAATAGGCAAAAACTCAAATCATTCCCTTTGAAAACTGGCACAAGACAAGGATGCCCTCTCTCACCACTCCTATTCAACATAGTATTGGAATCTTCTGGACAGGGCAACCAAGCAAGAGAAAGAAATAAACGGTATTCAAATAGGAAGAGAGGAAATCAAACTGTCTCTATTTGCAGATGACATGCTTGTATATTTAGAAAACCCCATCGTCTCAGCCCCAAATCTCCTTAAGCTGATAAGCAACTTCAGAAAAGTCTCAGGATACAAGATCAATGTGCAAAAATCACAAGCATTCTTCTACATTAATAACAGACAAACAGAGAGCCAAATCATGAGTGAACTCCCATTCACAATTGCTACAAAGAGAATAAAATGCCTAGGAACACAACTTACAAGGGATGTGAAGGACCTCTTCAAGGAGAACTACAAACCACTGCTCAGTGAAATAAGAGAGGACACAAACAGATGGAAGAACATTCCATGCTCATGGATAGGAAGAATCAATATTGTGAAAATGGCATTACGGTCTAAAGAAATTTATAGATTCAATGCTATTCCTATCAAGGTACCATTGGCTTTCTTCACAGATATAGAAAAACTACTTTAAATTTTATATGGAATCAAAAACAGCCCATATAGCTAAGACAATCCTAAGCCAAAAGAACAAAGTTGGAGACATCACACTACCTGACTTCAAACTATACTGTAAGGCTGCAGTAACCAAAGCAGCATGGTACTGGTACCAAAACAGACATATAGACCAAGGGAACAGAACAGAGGCCTCAGAAATAACACCACATATCTACAACCATCTGATCTTTAACAAACTGTCAAAAATAAGCACTGGGGAAAAGATTCCCTATTTAATAAGTAGTGTTGGGGAAATGGGCTAACAATATGCAGAAAATTGAAAGTGAATATCTTCCTTACACCTTATAAAAAATAACTCAAGATGGATTAACGACTTAAACATAAGATAAAAAAATAAAAAATAAGACCCTATAAGAAAATCTAGGCAATATCATTCAGGACATAGGCATGGGCAAAGACTTCATGACTAACACAACAAAAGCAATGGCAACCAAAGCCAAAATAGACAAAAGAGACCTAATTAAACTAAAGAACTTCTGCACAGCAAAATAAACTATCACCAGAGTGAACAGGCAACTTACAATATTGGAGAAAATTTTTGCATTCTAGCCATCTGACGAAGGGCTAACATCCAGAATCTACAAAGAACTTAAACAAATTTACAAGAAAAAAACAAACAATTCCATCAAGAAGTAGGCGAAGGATATGAACAGACACATCTCAAAAGAAGGTTTTTATGAGTCCAACAAAAGTGAAAAAAAGCTTATCATCACTGATTATTAGAGAAATACAAATCAAAACCACAATAAGATACCATCTCACACTAGTTAGAATGGCGATCATTTAAAAGTCAGGAAACAACAGATGCTGGAGAGGATGTGGAGAAATAGGAACCCTTTTACACTATTGGTGGGAGTGTAAATTAGTTCAACCATTGTGGAAGACACTGTGGCAATTGCTCAAGGATCTAGAATCAGAAATAACATTTGACCCAGCAACCCCATTACTAGATATATACCCAAAGGATTATAATTAATTCTACTATAAAGACACATGAACACATGTTTATTGTAACACTATTCACAATAGCAAAGACTTGGAACCAACCCAAGTGCCCATCAATGATAGACCAGATAAAGAAAACGTGGCACATATACACAATGGAATACTATGAAGCCATAAAANTATATATATATATGTATATATATACCCACAAAACCAAACATCACTTTAGTAGATTGCTGATCTAATTAATTCATAGGAAACTTACCATCAATTAGCCATCAACACAGAATATAGAGTGTTAAAACTCTGGAATTATTGTTTCTGTCTCTCTCCCTGATGATTATTGGAACATTTTCTTACATTCTTATATATGGTTATATGGCCCGATCTTGTCTTCCAGATTTTCATTACACTTATTGAATTCAAGAAACCTAAAGCCATGGCAGCATTTCTGACATTTATTTCTACTAACACAAGACATTCCTCTACTTTTAATGTATAACGATATTCCTTTTACTCAACATGGCATGATAAATGCCATAGTAAAGGGAATATACACCTAAGCCTTTTCCAGGGTATGGTTAGGACACAGTGGAGCCATTTGCAAATAATAGTGTTACCTATCCAACATTTCTATTTCCCTCAGCCTTAGGACACCTTCTTATATATTAAGAAGTGATTCAGTATTCCCTGTGGAGGCAATCATCATAGATGCAGTCTCTGAAGTTTTTGTGCTAGAGGTAGCTGATTTTCTCACTAAAGAGCAACAGGTTGCTTCTTCTGGCAACAAAATTTCAGGGATACTTGGGGCATAAAATTCTTGGTTATTTTATCACTGTCCAAAATATATAGTACATCCCAAGTCTCAGTATCCTGATTCATCCCAAACATAATTCTGAGCTTAGCCTAAGAAATTTGGTGGAGCTTTTTTTAATTGTTATTGCAGCTCTGAAAACTTGACAATGAAACCTAGAGACTGAAGCTCATCTAGATGTGTCCTGTGCTAATTGTTTGAAATAATTTGCTTAAGACTTCTATAAATATTTTCTGATTCTCCCACCATGCCTTGTATTTGGACTCCATGGACTTAATTTACAGATATATTTTTAGTAAGCTTTCTAGGGCACTAAGAGGCAGCTATTCGATCACTTACAATATTTTTGAGCCACATTGTTGCCATAGTGACTGACTAATTTAGCTATGGGGTCACCAACCATGGCACATAAGCAAAATTTAGACCCCTGCCTGTTTAGGTAGATACTGTTCTTGAACACAGTCACACACAATTGGTTACATCAGTTTGCTTTAGCTCAAAAAAGGTAGATTGTGCAGTTGCAACAGTAAACTTTCAGCTAAGAAAGTTAAAATATTTACTATATGATCTCTTGAGAAAAAATTTGTCAACAACTGCTCTAGTCACTTGAACTCCTGAAAGTTAGTGCTCCTCTGACACTGCATCCCATTCCATTGCAGTTGCTAATTTCAGTAGATTATATCACTACATGCCATTAGTTACCAGTAGTGTGTTTCCCTCACAACAGAAAAGTATACAGATATTTATTAAATATTTCAGTAATCTATATCTAGAATCCTACTTTGAGGATCTGTTCCCTAGGTCACTCCTGATATCAACTGTTGGAGCAACAAGATTCTGGCTCTTAAGAGATAGCAAATTTATAAAGGGTTTAATGTTTTATAATTTAATAAAGTATCAGTGAAGAGAGTTGTGAGCAAATATAAGACAACCAGCTATAGTGGTGAAGGACACGGTGATTAACTTTTGGTGCCCATTTCCACTTCTACTCCTGAAGAAATAAATTGTGGAGCTGTGTTATGATAGCTATAAGGAGCTTGGAAGACAGGAAGGAGAGCTGCTGGACAGGTGATGCAAATGTAAAAAGCTGCCACAGGCAGAACCACAATGGTTCACTTACACAGAGAATGGGGAACTCAATCCTCCTTTCATCCGAGCTTCAATATCCATAGAGGTCAGTCTACAAAACCTCAGAACAGGGCAGAGATGAGCAAACTTTGATCTAGAAAGGAGATAAAAGGGGAGGCCCTTAGTAGATTAAAAAACAGTATAATGTCTCAAGAACTGTAAATGCTTTCTCAATTTCCTCTAAATTCAGTTTAATTATTTGAAAAGTACATTTATATAAGTTAGAAATTCCAATCTTCACTCCAGTATTAAACTAAATGTTTTGAGATTGGCCAGTCTTACTAGGAAGTTAACAGTGTTGATGACAGATCAAAAAGTTGCACAGAATCTGGGACTATGACAATGTCATTAATTAAAGGCGATTTTAGGAATGAATGAATTTTCTTTTTTATGTAAGCCAATTTGTTGTTACTAGCAACCAAAAGATGAAAACTAGCCTATGATCTAACTTATGATTATAAGTTGTTAGCACAACATGATTGTCTAAACAAATTTTGTGGAAGATCACATATTACCACATTAACTAAAACAACATGAAAACTGTTTAGAAGCACAAATAAAGGTCAGAGTGAGGGTGGCATGGGGTGTCATGTGAAAATGGATTTGCATCAAGAAGCTTGATCTTCGTTTTTGGTCTTCTAATATTGAAACCTACAAGGCTGACGCTTATTCATATGAAAAAGAAAACATTTAAAGCAAATAGAGACCTGCTGACTGTTAATTAAACTCATAGGTCATTTTAATTCAGAAATATCTTTATGCCAAAGAGATCCTTAAATGTGATCAAATTTCAGTGAACATAAATTCAGTAAAATAATTTTTAATTTATATTAATTATTTATGTATATTAACTTCCAAACAGAAAGCTCCAATATAAAAATTATTCATAATGTATTTTTTTTCAATTCCTGTAGTGAGTACATTTTTTTTCAGGTACTTGCAACTTAAAGGCTACACCAATGATAACTAAAAGATAATTTTGGTAGTTTAATGAGAGATACTCTTCAAAGTTTAAAAAATACCATACTCTTTCTTTAAAAATTAGGTGAATCATAGAAGATTTAGCCTCATCAGACAAATTTGATTTAAAAAGACACAGGTTCAAATAAGATCAGCCATTACTGATTGCTTTTGCAACAATGAAATTCTGTATCTTCGTATATGTGTGTATGTGTGTGCAAACGTGTGTATGTGTATGTGTAGGTGAGAGATTATATATAGAGATATTGTATAAAACACACATACATAATGTATTTTAAATATTATATATGTTATATTAAATGTGTTGTCACAATCTGTAAGAACAATATTTTGATTTTTAATGGTAGTTCCATCTAGCCAAACCTGTTAATGACAAAGATTTTTGTTGGAGGGAAAAGTTCTTCTTTAAGAATTATTCTGAAATGATACAAATACAAAAAAGAACAATGTATTTTTTTTTTTTTTTTTTTGAGATATAGTCTCGCTCTGTTGCGCAGGCTGGAGTTCAGTGGTGCGATCTCGGCTCACTGCAACCTCCGCCTCCCGGTTCAAGCAATTCTCCTGCCTCAGCCTCCTAAGTAGCTGAGATTACAGGCGGGCACCATCATGCCCATCTACTTTTTATATTTTTAGTAGAGATGGGGTTTCACCATGTTGGTCAAGCTGGTCTTGAACTCCTGACTTCATGATCCCCCCACCTCAGCCTCCCAAAATGTTGGGATTACAGGCGTAAACCACCGTGCCCAGCCAGCAATGTATTTTTTATGGACTGCTTTCATATTCATGTTAAATAAATGTCAGTTTTCTTCTACTGAAATCTACTCGTCCTCTTTACATTCTGCCAAACGTTGCAAAGATCTCCTAATTCAAGAGCNTTTTTTTTTTTTGAGATATAGTCTCGCTCTGTTGCGCAGGCTGGAGTTCAGTGGTGCGATCTCGGCTCACTGCAACCTCCGCCTCCCGGTTCAAGCAATTCTCCTGCCTCAGCCTCCTAAGTAGCTGAGATTACAGGCGGGCACCATCATGCCCATCTACTTTTATATTTTAGTAGAGATGGGGTTTCACCATGTTGGTCAAGCTGGTCTTGAACTCCTGACTTCATGATCCCCCCACCTCAGCCTCCCAAAATGTTGGGATTACAGGCGTAAACCACCGTGCCCAGCCAGCAATGTATTTTTTATGGACTGCTTTCATATTCATGTTAAATAAATGTCAGTTTTCTTCTACTGAAATCTACTCGTCCTCTTTACATTCTGCCAAACGTTGCAAAGATCTCCTAATTCAAGAGCCTGTTTCGATAGAACAATGTTGTTCCATTTATTATTTTTTTCAACAACATGCTAATTAAGCATTGAACAGTCATTCTTAAAGTTCCTCTTAAAACAAATTGGAAAATGTATACTACTTGATTTGTGCAAACATTTATGAAAATATTTGTGAAGATTACATTGAACATTGAAGAAACAAGTAGGATATCTCTTTTCAAATTGTAGGTTAAAGAATACTTTTTTTAAAAGCCAAAGATAAGGAGATATCAGATTTTGCTTTGGACAAAGAGAATATAAATTTCTCTTTATTCATGGATGCAATACCTTTATAAAGTTCCACAAAGTTTTAAAATGACATAAATGTACTTTATGTGTTGGAACGGTGTGCACTTCTATATACCACAACTCACAGTACCTATAAAAATAAAAAAGTAAGTTAAATAGTTATTAGGAGCCAAAGCTACAGTTTTATCCTCTTTAAGATGAAATATAAAACTACAAATTATATATTTTCCTTCTAAAAGGGGTGTGTATGTGTGTGTATATGCACATGTCTGTTTTGACCTCTGACAGAGAAAATGCAAAATATTTAAATACAAACACAGATGCATTTTCATATCCAATATAAGATTTTTCTTTATACTCATTGTTGGAAAAGTTTATAAGAAATTTGTGGAGAAAAATGTAGGTCTGGCTACAGAATGATTTTTTCATAGATGTCAATGGAAACAATAAAGGATTTCCAAATAAACAACGTTTTCTAAATTTCTAATTTTGTATTAGAAAATTACATATATTGAAGCAATAGCAAGGATATGAAAAATATGTCAAATATGTATAGAAACTGCATAGCATTTGTTCAAAGTACACAGGATACATTGAACAAAACACTGTCACAATTAATTTGTGGAATTATCTTTGATTTATTCTTTTTACTTGTTTTAATATCTCCTTAAGTTTGATATTCTCTATGGAAATGTCAACATATTTAACAATTATCTAGCTTTTTGCCTAAGATAGGTGCTGTTGGAGTATTCTATATTCACATGTTATCTGTAGGATAAAGGATGTTTGAAAGACATGGTGTATGATGGAGCGATGTTAGAAAATTCTAATACTTTCAGCTTTCTTTTTATATTAAGTAGTATTTTTCTAGAATTACTGATACAGTTAAGTCCTGAATAGCTTTCTTAACGATATTTTTTCATCAGTAGTTTCTTCATTTAAATTCAAATGAGAGCATCAGAGCAGGTTATTAAAGCTAGAATGTAGTTGAGGTTGACAGTACTCTGTTTCTACATCTCAGTGAGTTGAAGATGTTTAGTGCAGCCTTACCTTTCTTGTAAGTTATTTATATATAATCATGAATCACAAAGCTGTACTGTTAAACTTGGCAGACCAAACAGATTTCCTCTGTCCCATCTGCTGAATTCATTTCTTGATTCCCTATCTGAGATCTCTCCAGTTTTTGGAGGTTTAAGAAAAGCAAACAAACAAATCTCAGGAGTGCCTATGCAACTCTGCCCTCTGCTCACATCTTTGCCAATCCTGAATTCTATTCCATCTGCCCTGCTGCTGCCTGAGCTGTCCTCATGATCAACAGGCAGACAACGACTGTTGGCAAATAGGAAACATAAACATTTAATTTCACAGAACAGGAAGAAATTGCAAAACCCGTATGACAGAGGCCATAGACATAAAATGCATTGGCTTTTAACATGCGTATATATTGTAGAAGCAGTTGAGAATACATAGAAATGTAAACTATGGAATGGCTTGTTGGAAAGCTATTCATTGAAGCTATACTCTGTATCTAAAGATAAATTTTATGCCACATAAAATAAAGTATAAGGAAATAAATATATACTTTGAAAGTCTTATAAGTAGTATTTCTAAGAATCTGAGCTAGAGTTCTTTTACAAATGGATGTATATTTTAACATTATATTTCCTGCGGACTAAGTTGAAAGTGAAAATATTCTTGTTCAAAACAGTTTTCATTGCTGAAAAAACAGATATGGCATTTATATGCAAAGAGATACTTTTTGTCCTAGAAATAAAATTAATGAAGATTTTATTATGCATTCCCTTTCTTTAGGGGCATTTTGCAATGTAATAGATACTGTCTTTTCTACCACCAGGAACTGATTTTTCTACCTGATTCAGTAAATGCAATGTGAGATGTCATTAAATGTTAGAGGCAATTATTTCAGTCAATTTAGCACATTATCCTAACTTCACCCACATAATATTTTGTCATGTTTTCTATCTTCTTTCATACTCATCCCTACTTCATTCCTTCATAGTGCCATCCTGGATTTATTACGGTTCATTCTTACTTTTCCTCAGAACTCTGTTATTTGCCACCTTTTAATCTCTTGTATGATATTTATAGATCACATAATCTATTTTTAAGAATCTCTTTATTCTTATCTTACTTCCAGTAGTACTCCATATTCTCACTCCAAAAAAAATGTAGTTTTTCACAGAAGAATACATGGCAGTTATTTTAAAGACTTTTCATATTTTCAAATCTGCAAATGCAAAGGGAAATTATGTGAAATCAGCCCACCTCTTGCATCCAACAAAAAAGTATTGTATTTCAGCCTTTTCTTCTTTTAAAAAAGTTTTGCTTGAAATTCATGCCATCCATTTTCTTCTTTTACTGCTACTACTTCTTCCTATGTTCTAAGACAGAAATCTATTTTCAACTAGTTTAATCACAAGATCACAATGCTGTGGTTTTAATTTGTTGGATAAATATTTTTGTAAAATTCAACATTCTTTTAAAATTTTTTTTTCTCAACACCTAGGCCAGAGAGTTTTTGAAACAGTTAATTATAGTGAAATTCGGTTCTATTTTATTTTACCTCCTTATAAGACCATAATGGAAGCTCCACCAATGCTGAACATTGGGCCTTTCTAACATCTTGGTAAATTTCTCCGTCAGCTTACTAAATCATTCCCTTTCAGTATTAGAATAATTTTGCCTCAATTACCTCTTCTTAATCACATTATAACATCTTGTCCCTCACTTCCTACAGTCTCCAGACTCCATCTGTCTTTCTCTCACCAGCTAATTAAGATTTTAATAACAGGTCCATCAAAAATTCAATTATTATGTTAGTTTACTTTTTTTTTATAACTATTCACATTTTGTAATCTTATGAATGATGTGTTACCAATTAACTTATAGACAGCTCAATGTAAGTTGTAAATCTATATGCACATTTTGCAATTGGCACATAAATACATATCAAAATAGCTTAATAATCTATTATGGCGTAACTAGAAAATACTATTATATTTGTGTAATCTTTTGCATTAACTCACATTTATTAAAATTGCCCTTAGAGTTCATACAGTGCTTTATGTTTTAAAAAATTATATAGTTGAGAAGAAAAGACTAAAGGAAAACATTGCCTCTATTTAGTGTGTGTGAATCACAGTGGTGTTTTTAAGAATGTTAAGAATCAGAACAGAACACTGGTGATCAGAACTGGCACCAACCAGATAACAACAGATATGATAGTGATTTTGAACAGTAGCCAAATGTAGACCCTGATAAAATGTGACTATATACATGAAAATGCTTTGAATTTTTAAGTACTCTACAAAGATATAATTACAGTGAGTTATTGGGCAATTCTTAACCAAAACCTCCCAATTTTCTATCTTTTAAAGCAGTATATATCCAGAAAGATTGAAAATTCAAGAAAATATAAAATTATAATCCATCCTAAGGAAATTATTGTCACCAATTTCAAATATTTTGTTCATTTTAGTATAAGCATATTTCAAATGTTATCAGTATGTTGTTTATACTATTCTATCATATTAAAAAAATAAATGTGCTAATGAGTAATGAGATACATGCATGAGAATTTTATCAATATACCAAAATAACTGACCTAGAAAATTTTCTATAAAGCATTTAACATAAAATGACACAATTGTGGCTTATTTCCATTGAATCATTTACCTATGAGCATATAATTTCACTTTTAGCAGTAGGAAGATGCAATAATTTGAAACAAATTTTCTGTGATACTAAGTTCATTGTACCTCTACTACTGTAAAAATACATAAAATAACAGTAGACAGGTGCAATAATTTAATACAAACTAGGAAATTTATAAATTAGTAAAGTTAGTAAATCAGGTCATGCAGAAATGTTTCTACTCAATGAGGAAATGTAAAGAATTTTGTTAAATGTGTTCTGTTTTTCTCACGTAGGGAAACAAAGTAACTTTTTTAAGGAAAGCTTTATTTATAAAACTGTCATGTTGGATCTTGGCCTCTAAAGGATGTCTTCTAGGAAGAAAATTATGTTTTAAACATCACCTTGGGTTTCTGAGAAAGTATATAAACCCACAATACTATTATTTTTATCATTTTAAATTCATTGATATAATGTCTATTTTTGTATTGAAATTGTATATACCAACTTACCGTCTTATCATCCCAATGACTTTATCATTTTTTTTTCCTCAATGATTCACTTTTTTTCTTACTGGATTCATTCCAGTTTCTTGTATCATATTTTTAAACACAAAAACCATGCAATATGTGTTTTTTTATCCAAGGCAGAATTTTATGATATTATCTTTTCTTGAATTATTTTCATATTTACTATAGATAGTAGCTCCTATAGAACTATAGTTTACAAATTTATTTCAATCTTTTCACCTTGTCTTGAACAAATAAGACCAATAAACATTGCTTCTTAATATTCTTTTGTAAATCTTTTGTCTCCATATATTTACATTTTATTTTTTATTAATTTTGAGTAAAACATTTTAAAATAAGGTTTTCTATTTCTGTGCCATCATACTGTATTTTATTTAATGTGATTACACTAATTATTCAAATTGTTATTCATGCCACTTACTGGGTGGGTGACTTTTGAAAATTATTTATGTTTACTTAGTGTCTATTTTATTTCTTAAAACAAAAGTTAGACTGAATAAATGATAAAACCCTTCCCCAATCCTTGACACTGTAACCCATTTTCTGCCACTTACTTAGACATAGATTCATTCTTTCTGTTCTTATGACTTATTATTCATAAAATAACTCATTCTGGAAATGATTTCTTCTTTATAAACATCTCCATATATTTCTAACAGTATCATAATTCTGTAATTCAAGAAGTATCTAGCTTAAAGCTTACAATGAATGTAGACATGCTTAATTTATATGGGTCAAAAATAAAAATGGAATTTAAAATATGTAGATAATAATTATACTGTAAAGTTGAGGCTAAACCAGTCTCTCAGTAGTAAGCACCAAGCCACCTGATAACTGTATAGTACTTATTAAACACTAAATCAGATACATAAAATAAACTTTGTGCTCTTTACATAAAAAAATTAACTTAAAAAATTTACAATAGAATCTGAGTTTTGTATAAATGTGGAAAGCACCACATTAATAGGTAATATTACCATATATGCTCAGTTGTGTGACAATCTGTGTTGTCCTGTTTGTTTCTTTTTCAAATACTTGTAATTTTCAATTATTATCCTTTAGAAAATGATTAAATAAAGTAATTTCAGGCTCAATAAAATGATTGACTAATCTCTGAAGAAATGTAGAATTAGAATAGCAAGGATTTGGGAGCTTACTTCTAACTTTTATCATATCCTAAATATTTTCAAAAGATCAAAGATAGATTTTTTTCTACGTTTATATGGCATTAAAGATGACAACTCTGTACAGAGTTTCTAATTTTGTGATGGTATGATAGTAAACAAAACCATATAGTATTTTCCCAATTATTAGATTTGAAAATCTATTAATTCATATGAATCAAATCATCACTTTCTGCTGTCTATAGTAGACGATAATTTTAAATTTTTTAAGTATTGCGATTGCTTGAGAAATAGAGCAAAGAAATTTTCTTTGAAAGTTAAATTTTTGAAAAGGTTGTTTGTGTTAGTAGTTTTCCTAGTTAAAAAACAAATTGACATTATATAATAATTAGATAGTACATTTACAAAGTAATTTTACAAAATTCCAATATCTTAATATTGAATATGTTATTATAACTTTTATTTATTAAGCATTTAATATGTGCTCAGAAACTGTCAGGGATATTTCACACATAATCTCTTAGAAAGTCAAGAAAAATAGAGAAGAATGAATAAAACACTAAGACTTTATAATGCTTAGAGAAAATATATCAAAATATAAGGCTATAAAATTTTAAAGTAAAAGAGTGGAAGACCATATATTTAGATAGATTTGAATGTAGAGATACAGATAATAATATATAGATATAGATATAATACAAATACAAGTAGAAAGAAAACTGGTCTGTCTGTACTGATATCAAACAAAGTAGACAGTAATAGAAAGGAATAGCCAGATAAAAGGAGCAATTTGATAATGATTAACATTGAAATCATCAGAAAAACATAACTAAAATGAGAAACAGAAAAATCTATAATGCAATATTTTAATTCACTATTCTCAGTAACTGATAGATAAATCATATGAAACTGCAAACTGATTATGAAAGTTAAAACAATGCAATGAGCACACTTGACCTAATAGACACATATAAAGCACTGTGCTAGCACTCACAGAGTAATTTTTTAAAGATATATGGAACAATTTTTAAAATTGACTTTATGCTGGGCCACAAAAACAGTCTCAATAAATTGCAAAAGATTGAAATCTCACAGCATGTTTTCTCTGATTGGATAGAAAAATCCCATTTATCTGGCAACTGAACAATAAATTATCAAATATCTCTTGTTGAAGACAAAACCGTAATGGAAATTTAAAATTTTATTTTACTGAAATAAAATAATAACTAAACACTAAAGTTTGTTGGATCCTGCTACACCAGCGCAGAAAGAGATGTCTGGCTGTAAATCCATGTGGTAAGAAAGAAAAAATTTCTGAAATGTTAATATATTATTCATCCATCCCAAGAAAAAACTACAAATTAAACATGAAATTCTTCTAACTTATAAGCAATTAGAAAAATGAAGTAATGGAAATAAAAAGTATAAAACCAGAAGGTAATAAAATAAGAATTAGAACAACATTAAAAAGTCAACAAAACTAGCAGCCCTTTGTAAAGACTAATAAAATGTATATACCCTTCCTAAGACAAATCAAGAAAGAGAAATGAAGACACAAATATCCAATATAGGAGTGAAAGTGAGAAAGTACTCTAAATACTAGAGATATTAAAAAGATATAACAATCTTAACGACTTTGAAACTTTAGACATTTTATCAAGTCTCTTAAATTATACAAAATCAAAACTGACATAAAATAAAATCCTGAATAGTTCAATATCTAAGAAAATTGAATTTCTACTTTAAAGGCTCCCCACATCAAAAGAACTGTAGGACAAAATAATATTACCTATGATTTCTAGCGAATATTTAAGGAAGAAAGAATTCCTAAATCATACAGGCCCTTCTAGAGAATAAAACAGAGAAAAATATCCAAACACTTATAAGAGGCCAAGGTAACCCTGATGTCAGAAAATGAAGGTGTTAAAAATAAGTAAATTTACAAGCCTATCTTGCTCATTAATGTACATGTAATTGTTCTGAAAATAGCATTGGAAAATCATGCATATAAATAACTAAAAGGTAAAATATCATGAACAAGTTGGGTTTATTTCAGGAATATGCCAAATCAATTCAATATTCAAAAGTCAATTAATATAATTTAGCATATTAGTAACTTAAAGAAGAACATCCAAAAGATTAACCCAGATAACCACTTAATCAAACATGCATTTTAGATTAAAATAAAAAAACAGTAAACTATGTGTAGAAGAAGCTATCTTAAAGTTAACAATAAAAATATTATGGCAATTATAACCCTTTATGGTTAAATATTGAAATATTTTCTTTTGAGATTGGGAATAACACAAAGATTCCTTCTCTTTAATACTTTACAAGAAGTACTAAGCAGTGGCTTAAACAAAAATAAAATCAATATATTGTTACTGAAAAGAAAAAATCATAATTTGCAGACAATATTATTTATACCAAAATAATCCACTAGAATATAGATAAATCATTGAAATTCCTAAGTTAAGCAGACTGGCCAGATATAAGATCAATGTACTGGCCAGATATAAGATCAATGAAATGTCATATGTATTTCTACATTTCAGTAATAAACCATTGGAAAATAATATTTTAAAATATAACATTTAAAATACTACAAACATAGTATAATAAATTTAGTGAAAAATGTGTAAAGTGTCTATGCACAAAACTATACATTACTGAGACAATAAATAAAATGCATGAAACTGGATTTTGTATCTTTATGCTGTAATAAGTAATAGTCATATTTTTGCATATTTACAATAATGCATCCTGTGTGTTTTGTGTATAGCGTGGAGTAAGTGATAAGTGAAAAGTCAATTAAAATGAATTAGTGAGTACATTACCAGTCCGGTACTTCTATATACACACCTGGTTTAGAACAGAGCAGTGGGGTAGGGAGGGGGGAAGATCTTTTGATAAATAATGCTGAGTCATTTGTATATTAATATAGAAGAAAATAAATCTTGACCTGTTTTGATGATCCCAAGACTACACTCACAATTGATTTGCTAAAAGTACTTCCAGGACTCAATAGCAATTTATTCATGTAACTATGAGTTCTTACAGCAAACTGCCACAGAGCAACAGAAAGAGGATAAAAGATACGCAGTTGGCCAATTTTCAAGGAGTAAGATGTAGGCTCCCACATTTTTTTTTTTAATCTTTTTTTTCTGGGACTGAATAAAATGCACTTTTCTCTCTGGCTGTGAATTTCAAGGATATATGCAAAGTGTCCCTTACCAGGGAAGGATGCCTGAGTCTCAGTGTTCAGAGCTTTGATAGAGGGCTGGATACGTGGGCATACCCTGTTATGTGACCAGCCATGGTTACTGAAACTCAGAAACTCCAAAATGAAACCAGGTGCATATCATTAGTCTTGATGTTTGTCAAAGCAATCATGACAAGCTTATTTGCACAGCCTGTGACTCGAGGTGTGAAAAATTATCAGCTATTAACATAAAAAACCTTCTGAGCTCTATATTGCCCGAGGTGAACAAGAGTCCATCATGGTTCCAGTCAACTTTGGAAACATTCAGGGACTAAGCAAATAGACATGTGTTAAGTATTTCCTTACATGATATCTAACTCCCCTCAAAAGTTAGTTGCAGATAGAGTATATATTTAAATAAAAAAGCAAAGTAACAGAACATATATAAGATAATAGGTACTATCTTTTAAATTTAGGATAAAACAAGTTTCCTAAATTGAAAACTAAGTGTGTAACCATAAAGCAAAAATTGATAAATTATATTTAAATTAACAATTTACGTTCAGCAAAAAATAGAGTTGACATATGTAAAAGGCAAGACAAAGATTAGGAGATGTATTTCCGAGAAGAAAAGTAACAGATTTATAACAAGTGTGTATAAAATCTCCTTCAAATCAGTTATAAATCCAGAAGAGAAAATGTGCAAAATACCTGGTCAGGCTTCACAAAAGAGAATGTTCAAATAAGTAATAAACATAAGAAAGTTTGCTTAACCTCGTTAGTTATCAGAGAAATTCAAATTAAAGCACAGTGAGCTATTACTACTTACCTATGAGAATATTAACGTCAAAATGGTTAACATTAAGAAATATTTTTGAAGATATGTACAAATTGAAATTCTTATGCACTTATTGTAGAAATGGGTTTTGATGCAGCAACTTTGGAAAGTCATTTGCCTTTAATGTTGTTGATATATTTTGGCCCCAAAATTGTATTCCTGATAAAATAACTAACATAAACCAATGCATGTATTTACCAAAAGATACATGCAAAAATGTTCTAGCAGCATTATCAATTTAGGCCAAAAACTAGAAAAAAAATTGAAATTCCATCCATAGAATATTGAATAAATCCTTTATGATTTATGTAAATAACATAATTTTACACAACAGAATATATAAATGAAATTTACCTGCATGCATTAACATGGAAGAATTTTGCAAACATAATGTTAAGAAAAAAACAATAAATATAGATGTATTTTGTGATTCACTTTCTATGGAGTTTAAAACAGGCAAAATTATAAATGCAGTTTTTGAAATCTAGCTAGTGGCTACCTTTATGAAGGAGGAAATGATCAGAATTGGATGAAGCAAAGGAGTTTCAGAAGGGCTGGCATTACCCTATTTCCTTGTTTCTGTTACACTTCATCATAATGACAATTTTGAAAACATCAGGAATCATCATATTAATAAAAATAACAATGACCATCTTTTATTGAGAAAATCGCTTGCTTTATTTCTTTTGATTTTGAAATAGCCCAGGAAAGTAGATTATGTTAGTTATTGTTCTTTAAATTCAGGAAATATGAAACAAACGTGGTAAATTTGACTAAAACTCAAATTCAATGTAACAACATGAGGTAGCTGAAAAAACGGAAAGAAAAACTCCATCAGGCTTTGAAAGGCACACAAACCAGAGTAGTTTTTGGGATCTAGGTTGCAATGATGAATCAACTTGTTCTCCTGAAGGCAATATTGGAAAAAATGATCTCAAGTCATTTTCTTCATTTTGTCATTATATTAATGCCCTATTGCCACTGTGACAAATTGCCACACACTTAGTAGCTTCAAGCAACACACATTTATTCTCTTAGTTTTAGAGGTGAGAAGTAACAAATAGATCAAGAAACTACATCTTTTCCGAGCATCTAGTGGATAATTTGTTTCCTCATCTCTTACTGCTTCTAGGGACCATCTACATTCCTTGGCCCATGACCGTCTTCTTTCAGCTTCAAAGTCAGCAGTGTAGCGCCATCTCTCTTCACTGACCTCGGTTTCCAATCTCACGTGTTCTCTCTTATTCTGATCATCATACTTCCCTCTTGTGAGAATTTCTGTGACTGCATGGTGCCCACCCAGACAATGCAGGATAATCTCACCATCTCAAGATCCTGAACTCAATCATATCTGCAATGTTCCTTTTACCCTGTAAGATAATGTATTCGCACATTCTGGGGATTAGGATATGGACAAATTTTGGGAACCACTCTTCAGTATACCACAATTGCTTTGATTAAAATGTGTCTTTTAGATTCAGAATTAGTGACAATTATTTCATATGCCCAATTGCTCACAAGGAAAAGCAAGCAATTATAATTAAGCAGGCCATCAATTTTATATAGTGATATTGCTATTACAAAAAACAAGAAGAAGATATTAAACAAAATTCAGAGCTGACTCACAACAACTTCCCAAATCATAAAATTGTATAGGATGTGATTAGGATAATATTATATATCATACTATGGTCATTTCAAAGAATATGAGTCACACCACACAAAATTTGGAGTAGATGTTAAGAACGATGATACCACATATGCATCAAGGGGTAAGTGAAAGTCTATTAGTAACATAATGAGATTTTTTTGGAAAATGTAGGGCTAGCTTCCAAGCAGGTGTGAAAATGGCTTAAAATAGCTGGGAAAGGAGACTGGCCTAGATTTTTTGTGTGGTTAGAGGGTAGGATTGGCTTGAGGATTCTCATGCATGTGTGGGTGGGCATGAAAAGCATAGCATTCCAGCTTCCTCTATCAACTGGTTTATAGACTTGACTTTTTCGTCATCAACTACTCCACTTCTGGAATTATTTTTTCAAGTTTTCCACACACTGAAAGGGAGTTTTACAACTCTAATTTAAGAGAAAATGTGAGTACAAAAGTAAACAAATTCATCAATCTACTCAAAATTAAGAGATAAGAATATCAGATTAAAATCAAAGAATGTAATAGTAGTATTTCACATCAACAAAGTGATATAAAAATAATTGTGGTGAAACAGCATATGTTTGTAAAAATATTGGGGAAAAAAGCCTTTGTTTTCTGTGGAGAGACAAGTAGGTAAATCACTTTCAGATGTAAAACGTCTGATTTATTCTTATATAATTTCAAACATTCTTACTAGATAGATGTGATGGTTAATATTGAGTGTTAACTTGATGAGATTGAAGGATGCAAAGTATTCTTCCCAGGTGTGTCTGTGAGGGTGTTGCCAAAGGAGATTAACATTTGAGTCAGTGGACTGGGAGAGGCAGATCTATCCTCTATCTGGGTGGGCACAATCTTATCAGCTGCCAGCATGGCTGGAATAAAAGCAGGCAGAAAAATGTGGAAGGACTTGACATGCTTAGTCTTCTGGGCTTTATCTTCCTCCCATGCTGGAAGTTTCCTGACCTTGAACATAAGGCTCCAACTTTTTTCAGGTTTTAGACTCTTGGATTTAAAATAGTGGTTTTCCAGGAGATCTCAGGCCTCTGGCCACAGACTGAAGGCTACGTTGTCAGCTTCCTGACTTTTGAGGTTTTGGGAATCCGACTGATCCACCACTGGCTTCCTTTATCCTCAACTTGCAGATGGCCTCTCTTGGGACTTTACCTTGTGATCGTGGGAGTCAATTCTTAATAAACTTTATTTCATATATACATTTATCCTATTAGTCCTGTCCCTCTAGAGAACCCAGACTAATACATATTTTTAGCAGAAGTGGGGTGGTTCTAAAGGAACAGAATTTTAAGAATGGGTTTCTTTAGTTGGTTTGGGGTTTCTGGAGTTGGCTGCTTAATATGATTATAACCTAAAATGCTAAAGACTCTTATTTCTAATAGTATGGGGAATACCGACAGTCCTTGGCATGAGATGTTTAGAGAGTTATGCAAAATAAATGCATTTAATACTCCTGTTTCACCATTCTTCAGAGGTAAGGTGTTTAATGACTCTATACATAATACCTTTGATGATTTGTGGAGAATCAAGGAATATTATGAAGCTGGTTCGGTGTTTCTAAATTCACTGGACAAAGTGATACAAAAAAACAAAAAATAAAAAGATGAGCTCAGGGATTCTAACTCCTGGCTCCAGATGCATATGCCGAGTGTCAAGTCTTCTAAGATTGCCCTAAATGAGAATCTTATCTTCTGTAGACAAAGGGCAGAAATTGCAGAAAATCAGACATAAGGTTTATCATGTGAGTGGCTGCCTGCCACAAAAGGTGTGCACTCAGTCTCACCAGGTGTCTACTTTAAAGTGAGGACCTTGATTGGAAAAGAATGAGACCCTAAAACTTGAAATGGGGACATGTGGGAGAACCCTGATGAGGCTGGGGGCACTGAGCTCCCAAATGCTGATGAGGCTTTTTTGCCAGAGGAAATAGCCTCCTTAACCACAGTGGTGGCAATATTCCCTTCCCTATCTGCACTGCCATCAGCCTTTCCACCTTTGTCTGAGGAGATTAACCATGCACTGCCTGAGGCAACAGTGATGGTCTTCCTGGGGCAGTTGCCAGGAAAAACAATATGGATTATCCTCAGGACCCACTCCCAATACCCTTGTTTGCTTCTAGACCTATAATTAGACTCAAGCTCCAACAGGCCCCTAGAGGTGAGGTTCAGAGTGTGACCCAGAAGGCAGTATGCTACACTTGAAAAAAACTGTTCAAGTTTTCTAATTTATATGAGCAAAACTCTGGAGAACAGGCATGGGAATGTATATTAAGGGTGTGGGATAATGCTGAAAGGAACATAAAGTTTGATAAGGTGGAATTTATTGATATGGGTCCACTATTCAGGGATTCTGCATTTAATATTGCAGTTTGGGAAGTTAAAAATGGTTCTAATAGTTTATTTGCTTGATTAGCTGAAATATGGATCAAAATAGGGTGCACTGTGAGCGTAAGCTGGAAATGCCTGATCTCCCTTGGTTTAATTTAAAGGAAGAGATCCAAAGGCTTAGGGACATTGGGATGCTAGAGTGGATTTGTCACTTTAGACCCACTCATCTCAGCTGGGAGGGTACAGAAAACATACCCTTCACCAATAGCTTGCAAAATAGTTTTGAGAGGGGAGAACCTGAATCCTTGAAGAGCTGTGTGATTGCTCTTCTCTGTATACAGATATTACAGTGGAAATCGCAGTCACTCAACTATAAAATTTAAATGCAATGGGAATAATTGGATCCCAGGGTGACAGGGGCCAAGTGGTGGCACTCAACCATCAAAAACAAGATGGGCGTAGTTACCATAATGAACAGCAGAGGCAAAACAGCAATCAGAATAGTCTGACTTGTGTAGAGCTCTGGCATTGGCTAATTAATCATGGTGTTCCTAGAAGTAAAGTTGAAAGGAAGCCTACTGCATTCTTACCTAATTTGTATAAGCAGAAAACTTCTAGGTCGAGTGGACAAAAGACTAATTTGAAACATAAAAACAGAGAATCATGGTCCCTCAATCAATTTCCAGTTTTGAACCATTTTACCATTTTACAGACTCAGTACCCTTTGAATAAAAGGGAGGCTGTGTCCCCTTGAGGAAGAAGCTCATTACACTACTGACAACTTGTACTGTAATCATTCTCTCATTCTTGCCAAGGAGATCTCCAGCCTTTTATCAGGGTAACTGTGCACTGGGAAAAAGGGAATGATCAGAATTTTTGGAGACTACTGGATACTAGCTGAAGTTGATTCCTGGGAACTTAAAACATCATAGTGGTCCTCCAGTTAAAGTAGGAGCATATGGAGGTCACGTGATTAATGGAGTTTCAGCTTAGGTCCAACTTACAGTGGGTCCTCGGACTCATCCTGTGGTCATTTCCCCAGAATGCATCGTTAGCATAGATACACTTAGCAAGCTTGCAGAATCCCCACATTGGCTCTCTGACGGGTAGAGTGAGGGTTATTATGGTGGGAAAGGTCAAGAAGCCTTTAGAGTTGCCTCTACCTAGAAAAATAATAAATCAAAAACAGTATTGCTTCCCTGCAGAAATCACAGAGATTAGTGCCACCATCAAGGACTTGAAAGACACAGGGGTGGTGATTCCCACCAAGTCTCCATTCAACACTTATATTTGGCCTATACAGAAGACAGATGGATCTTGAATAATGACAGTGGATTATCATAAGCTTTAACCAAGAAGTGATTCTGATTGCAGCTGCTGTACAATATGTGGTTTTATTGCTTGAACAAATCAACACATCTCCTAGTACCTAGTATGCAGTCATTGACTTGGCAAATGCCTTTTCTCCATTCCTGTCCACAAGACCCACCAGAAGCAATTTGCCTTCAGCAGGCAAGGCCAGCAATATAAGTTCACTGTCCTACCTCAGGGTATATCTACTCTCTGGATTTGTGTCATAATCTTGTTCACAGAGATCTTGATCACTTTTCCCTTCCACAAGATATCACACTGGTCCATAACATTGATGACATTATACTTACTGGACCCGGTGAGTGAGAAGTAGCAAACACGCTGGACTTATTGGTGAGACATTTGCATGCCAGGGCATACGTATGTTACATGAGGAAGCGGCTCAAATGCCCATGGTCCCCACTCCTGCCATCCTGCCTTTTCTCTTCAAGCCTTCATCGATGGCCCCATGGGGAGTTCTCTATGATCAGTTGATGGAGGAAGAGAAGACTAGGGCCTTGTTTACAGATGGTTCGGCACAATGTGCAGGAACCACCTGAAAGTGGAAAGCTGCATCACTACAGCCCCTTTCTAGGACATCCCTGTAGGACAGTGGTGTAGCAAAATCTTCCCAGTGGGCAGAACTTTGAGCAGTGCACCTGGTTGTGCACTTTGCATTGAAGAAGGAAAGACAAGGTGTGTCATTGTATCCTGATTCATGGCTGTAGCCCATGTTTTGGCTGGATGGTCAGGGACTTGAAAGGCGCATGATTGGAAAATTGATGACAAAGAAATTGGGAAAGAGGTATGTGGAAGGACCTCTCTGAGTGGTCAAAAACTGTAAAGATATTTCTATCTCATGTCAGTGCTCACCAAAGTGTGACCTAAGTAGAGGAGGATTTTAATAATCACAAGAATAGGATGATTCGTTCTGTGGACACCACACAGCCTCCTTCCCTGGCCATCCCTGTCATCGCCCAATAGGACCATGAGCAAAGTGGCCATGGCAGCAGAGATGGAGATTATGCATGGGCTCATCAACATGGACATTTATTCACCAAGGCTGACCTAACTACGGCCACTGCCGAGTGCCCAATTTGCCAGCAGCAGAGATCAACACTGAGCCCTCAATATGGTACTGTTCTTTGGGGTGATCGTCCAGCTACTTGGTGGCAAGTTGATTATACTGGACTTCTTTCATGATGGAACGGACAATAGTTGGTACTCACTGTAATAGACACTTACTCCAGATATGGGATTGCTTGTACTGCACGAAATGCTTCTGCCAAGACTACCATCTGTGGACTCACGGAATGCCTCATCCACCATCAAGGGATTCCACACAGCATTGCCTCTGACCAAGACACTCATTTTATGGCTAAAGAAGTGTGACAGTGGACTCATGCTCATAACATTTACTGGTCTTATCATGTTCCTCATTATCCTGAAGCAGCTGGACTAATAGAATGGTGAAGTGGCCTTTTGAAGTCACAATTACAATGCCAACTAGGTGACAGTACTTTGGAAGTGTGGGGCAAAGTTATTCAGAAAGTTGTGTATTCCCTGAATCAGCATTGTATATATGGTGCTGTTACTCCCATAGCCAGGATTCACAGGTCCAGTAATTCAAGGGGTGGACAAGGAATTGGCACCTCTTAACATCACCTCTATTGACCCACTAGCACAGTTTTTGCTTCCTGTTGTGACATTGTGTTCTGCCAGCCTGGAAGTCTTAGTTCCAGAGGGAAGAATGCTGCTACCAGGAAACACAACAATGATTCCATTAAACTGGAGGCTGAGATTGCCACCTGGCCACTTTGGACTCCTCCTGCGTCTAAGTCAACAGGATAAGGAGGGAGTTACAGTGTTTGCTGGGGTGATTGACCCAGACTATTAAGATGAAATCAGTCTACTACTCCACAATGGAGGTAAGGAAGGGTATGCATGGAATACAAGAGATGCCTTAAGGCGTCTTTTAGTATTGTCAGGTCCTGTGATTAAGGTCAATGGGAAACTACAACAGCCCAATCCAAGCAGGACTACAAATGGCCTAGACACTTCAGGAATGAAGGTTTGGTTCACTCCACTGGATAAAAAACTACGAACTGCTGAGGTGCTTTCTGAAGGAAAAGGGAATACAGAATGAATAGTAGAAGAAGGTAGTCATCAATACCAGCTGAAACCACATGACCACAGTTGCAGAAATAAGGACTGTAATTGTCATAAGGATTTCCTTCTTATTTTGTTAAGACTGTGTTTGTGCATGTATACACTTGTACTAAAAAAAATGTATCTTTTTTCTCCTTTCTTCTTTCTTTATCATGTGACATGAGATTTATTGACATCATATCAGTGATACAGGAGTTAAAAAGAAATTACTTAAGCAGACAGTGAGGGTACCAGAGTGCTTTGCAAGGTCTTCTTTTAATGAAAAGCAGCCCCCAGATAATTTTCTTTTCTAACAAAGATCAGCCTGTAAAATTGAACTGCAGACATAATCAAGTAAGCTGGAAGTTTTCACAGGTGAATTCTGGCCCTAGGCATATTCAAAATGGTGGCTCCATGTTCCCTTCTCTTTGCTAGCCATATATACAGTAAGCAGCAGATAAAATAGAACTGGTCAAGTGGAAAGCCTATTTGCATAATAAGATTAAGGTGGTGTGGCCAGTCTTCCTTGCGAGCTGAATAAAGTTATAAAGTGAGTCAGTTACAATTGAAACATTTTAAACACTTAAAACTCATATGTATCTAGTGGTGACAAAATTAAACAGCACAGATAAAGAATATATTTATCATTCCAGAAGTTTCCATTAGCTAGTATTGGTGTATAGCACTAATATAAAAATTATTGTTTTATAGAAAAGAAAATATTGATTATAGTCCTCTTACAGTGATTAACCTTGATAAAATAGGGAACTCAGAACATTCCTGCTATTCTGATGAAAATCATCATAAGAGTATGCGTTCATGTGAAGTGGATTAATTCCTTCCGCATAGTCTGTTCTCAAAAGTTTTTTCATAATTTAAAACATATGAGGCAGAATGCTTTATGATACAGTTGATACAAGAAGCAGGTTCTGCCCACAAGCATTTTGATATTTTACCAGAAAAAATATGAGCAAGGACAAATAGTTATAGGAAAAATAAGGAAGAAAAGACAAAGTTCAATGGCGTTTAAAGGAGAGAAAAATGATTTACATTTGAAGACAACAGGCTTCTTGGAAGAAGAGATAAGTCTAGAGATTAGATTCAACTTCTACGTGTGCAGGTTGAAGTCATTCAGGGTTGAGCAAATAACATGAATACAATGACACAGAGGCATGGAAATGTAGGCAATGTATGAAGCAATTTGAATTCTGTTGCGGTCTGTATAGCCAATTTGCTGTAACATGATATAATACTCCTAAAATATACCATGCTATGTAAAATCACACTATAAACCCAGAGAGTTTATGGGAAAATGCCTTTAGGGCCTTTTCACTCAAAAACTTTGTCACTGACACATAAAAAAGAACCAATATAAAAGGTTAGCACAGTTTTATGCATGTTAAAAGGCCAGGAGACATAATGCTACAATACATATGGCATTTTACCTTGAAAAAAGAGGTGAAGTTTTCTTGCAAAAGTGAGTGCTTTATTCCTTCTGATCTGCCCACTTGGCTCATGATGTAAAAGAAAAAGAAAACCAAACAAAAGTGAGAGAGAGAGAGAGAGAGAGAGAGAGAGAGAGAGAGAGAGAGAAAGGAAAAGAGTAAGAGAAAAGAGAGGTGAAGGAAGAAAAACATCAGAGAAGAAAAGGGAAAGTGCAAAAAGGCCTGAGAGGAGGCTGGAGGTCATACGGCCAGGGTGGCTGTTGAAAAGAGTATACAGCTAGTTATTGTGAAGCGGGAGAAGGACAATTACTTAAAATAAGATAAAAATCTACTAAATATTTTTACACCAGATGTGGCTTGGCACGGCTCATTGTCATGAGATGAGTGTGTAAGCATTATGAAGTATTTCTATATAACTGAATTTACTTTGGTGTAATTTTCCATATCTATCTAGTATTTTTTTGCAAATGAAATTAGATATACAACAAAAATTCATTTTATTCTCAAATTGTTCAATAGTCAATCAATCACACTGGAAGAAATTTGCAGTTTCAACACAAGTGGTATAGCAGGACTGATTGTATTCATTTTCCTGAATTTAGGTAAAGGGCAATACTGATAAATGTATTCGTAAGGTTAAATCATTGTCAAATTGTCAAGCATTTTTGAATGTTTGGTATATTATCTATTATTTCATAACATTACCTTACACTTAGCACACTTAGCAGCTTTAAAAAACACACATTCATTATCTCATAGTTTTTCCGTATATGGAACCATAAGTCTAAGCACCACTTAGGTGGCTCCTTTACAAAGCTACAATCATGCCAGCCAGATGTGGTTTCTCATGGGGAGGCTGAACTGGAGATGGATCCACTTCCAAGGTGATGTGGTTGTTGGCAGCATTAAATTCCTTGTCAGCTGTTAGACTGTGGCCTCAATTTCTTCCTGGCTGTTAGCTAAAGGTCACCCTTAGTTCTACTTCTTAGTTGGCTGGAAACTACTCTCAATTCTTTGCTATGTAACCTTCCCCAACATGACCATGTGCTTCATCAAAGCCAGCAAAGGAGACAGTCTTCCAGAAAGACAGACATGACAGTCTTAGATAGCACAATTACAAGAGTGACATCTCATCAGTGTTCCCATATGTTTTGTTTAGAATCAAGTCACAGGTCAAGTGGAAGACATTATGCTAGGGATTAATGCAAGGAGTTTGGAATAATTAGGACCAGTTTAGACTCTGGTTATAGAAGAGGAGATTTCTATTTTTCATATATGAAATACTAATTGTGTCATTATCAAATAGAATGATCTTCTATAGTTAACACAAGCATCTAGCAGGGCAGTGCCACAAATTTATGGGGTTTGGGATTATCCCCAGACTACAGAATATTTTGGCAAGGGCAAGTAACAGCCTTCACATTTAGAGTTTCATCTACAAAACTAAAACATGGCACTATTTGATGAATTTTAGATTGATTTTACTTATTTAGTTGTATAGTCAAAGCCATGATAAATGAACTGACTGATCCATTTTAATCTATTATTTTGGCTAAATATACAAATATGCATTCTGGAATAGGCAGGTAACTTTGCTTGAGTGGAAAGTAATAATTTCAATTTCCAAGATTTATCAACCAACAGATGAGGTAGTTACATTGTGAATTAATTAAAGAAAGAGTGAATCTACTCTCCAATAAATAAAGGAATACATTATGAAGTATTTCTATATAACCGAATTTAGTTTGATGTAATTTTCTATATCTATCTAGCATTTTTTTGTAAATAAAATTATAGATATACAACAAAAAATTCATTTTATCCTCAAATTGTTCCATGATAAATCAATCACACTGGAAGAAATTTGTGGTTTCGAATTTTTAGGAGAGTCTCAGAGTCTCTCTCTGAGACATATATTTACATGTAACCAAAGGATAGAAATCACAAATACCTTTTCTCTTTTGACACAGAAGATCATTAATTTTACGTATATTATTTTCTATTAATATATGCATGACTCTATAAACTTAAAATTATTAATGTGTTAGGGTACCTTTTAGCCCCCTTTGACATATTTTTTCAAGTCAGAAGTACTTAGAATTTCAAGATAGAAAGGCAGTTAGAATGTTCTTATATTTATTTTTAATTCTATATAAATGTAAAGGACATTTAATTTGTAAGTAAAATACATTCAAAGTCTTGTCTGAATATTCCATCCGTGAAAATATTATCAACTACCAAACATTTTCCCCAAGGAATTAAATGTTATTGTTTCTTTTATATCACAATATTTGCAGATCTTAAAAAAAACAGAAAACTTCACAGTTTAAAGTGATTTCTTTTTTTTCTTCTTTAAGAGATGGGAGTCTTGCTATGTTGCCCAGGCTGAAGTTCAGTGGCAACTTTTAGGCACCATGATGGCATATTATGGACTTAAATTCCTGGGGTCAAGCGATCCTCTTGTCGCAGTCTTCTGAGTAGCTGGAGCTACAGGTGCCCACCAGTGAGCCTGGCTTGAAATAATTTTTTCTAAACTAAATAATCTCATTCCTTTATTTTATTTTACATATATGATTCGAATTCCCTGATTCCAACATTGTATCATATATATCAAATTGTTCCTCAGATATGAAGCTAAAATAATAAAACTGTTGATAAATATTAATTTTCAAATGTATTTCTAAGTTTTGAAGAGGATATTTTATGAGACAACTATGAAGAATATTAATATAAGTTTTATGTACATGAATTTGTTTAAAGATTAACTGGGTTGGAAAAGTCTTCTCCCACCTCTAGAATTCCAAAATTTGGCTCACTGGGAGATAAGACATTTCAAATAGAATTTCATATTTTTAAATTTTGCTATATAGTTATAATTCTAGAAATAATAGAAGACAACAATTTACCGTATAAACTTATATACTATTTATTGTGTAGAATTATGCAAATTAAAGAGAGGTCTATAAAATGAAAGAAAATGATGTACACAACTAAGCACTTCTTAATGTTTTTATCTGCACATTTGATCCTATACTACTGTCATTCAAATTTTGAAGGTTATTAATGAATACTTGTGTTTTAAAGCTTTGTTCATTAATGAATGTGTCTCTAAAATAATTCTCCCACACTTTTTTAGTTGTTTATTCATTTATTTATTTGGAGACAGAATCTTAGTCTGTCACTCAGACTGGAATAGAGTGGCGCAGTCACGGCTCACTGCAGCCTCAACTTCTCAGGCTCAAGTGATCACCCACTGTCAGTTTCCTGGTTAGCTGGGGCTGCAAGCGCATGCCACGATGCCCAGCTAATTTTTGTATTTTTTGTAGAGACAGAGTTTCGACATGTAGCCCAGGCTGGTCTTGAACACCTGCGCTCAAGTGATCCACGTGTCTCAGCCTCCCAAAGTGCTGGGTTTATAGGAGTAATCCACTGTACCTAGTTGCTTGTTGTATTTCAAACTTTTATCTACAAACACATTCCCATAACAATGTAACCAGAATGGTATACACAAATTCTCATTTCTGAAAACAGATTGATCTATCTATCTATCTATCTATCTATCTATCTATCTATCTATCTATATCTATCTCTGCATTTGCTATTCTTATTGAATTCATTAAGGAAAGATATACAGAATAAAAGACCTGGTAATTTTATAAAGATTCTTTGCCCTACAGATGTTTTAGTGGCTTTAATAATTGTCTTAGTTTGACTGGGCACAGTGGCTCACGCCTGTCATCCCAGCATTTTGGGAGGCTGGGGCAGGTGGATTACCTGAGGTCAGGAGTTCAAGGCCAGCGTGACCAACACGGTGAAACCCCATCTCTACTAAAAATACAAAAAAAAAAAAAAAAAAAATTAGTCGGGTGTGGTGGCACATGCCTGTAATCCCAGCTACTCAGGAGGCTGAGGCAGGAGAATTGCTTGAACCCAGGAGGTGGAGTTTGGGGTGAGTTGAGATCATGTCACTGCACTCCAGCCTGGTCAACAGAGTGAGATTCCATCTAATAATACTAATACTAATACTAATAATAATTGTCTTAGTGCAGGCTGTTATAAAAAATTACCATAACTTGTTGGCTTAAGCAACACACATTTATTTCTCATAGTTCTGGAAGCTGAGAAGTCCAAAATCTAGATGCTGGCAGATCTAATGCCTGATGAAGGCCTGCCCACTGGTTTCCAGATGGTGATATTCTTCTTATATTCTCCCATGGCAGAAAACAGAGAGAGAGAAAACAAGCTCTCTTGTATCCCTGATATGAGGACACGAATTCAATCATGAGGGCTCTATCCTCTATACATAATTACCCCTCAAATGCTCTGCATCCTAAAAGCATCCAATTGAGATTTAGGATTTGAACATATGAATTTTGGGGAAACACAAATTTGTATTCCATAACATTAATGAGTAGTAAAAATAAAATCGTCTGATGATGACAAAGTGAATGGCCCTATGCTAGGTACATTCATTAGAAAACAAATGAAAAACAGAAGAAAGTAAATAGAGTAAAATAGTAACCATGATTACCTCTTGGTGATGAGATTACTAATAATTTTGCTCTGACTAAAATTTTAAATGATTTTCAAAATGATAAAATAAATGTTATTTTAATATAAACCTCATAGCAGGATGTAGTATGCACACAGTTTCATTCATAAATTCTCTACAATTATTTCCTAGAATTTGTAAGTCTTCTTTCTTTATTTTTCATATTGTTCTCACTATCCCCATTCTGACTTTTTTTATGCCATTTATAAAAGAAGTATTTAAGATGTTCTACTGTATCAGGAAGTGTATTTGAAAATACTTGTAGGATAGATGACTCAGTCTCCTTCTGTTTCAGTTTCTGTCACTTGTACTCTCTCCCTCTCTCTCTAGATATACATATATATAATATATATGTGTATATATACTATATATGTATATATACACACACACACATTTGCCTCAATAAAGTATATGATTGCTTCTCTTTACTACCCCCCTTTTCCTTATTTTCCCAGGTAGATTGAAAAAAATTAAATTCAAGAAATAAAAACCTAAATAACTATGAAATCATAAAATTATGCAAACAAAAATAAAGCACAGGTTTTAAATTCAATATAAGGATAATAATATTTATGCAATCTATAGCACACAAGTAAGTGTCAAACATTTAATTCCTACAATAAAACAGAACTCATGTTAGGAGCATAACATACATTACTCCTCTTATTTCTTACTGACTTCTCAAATGTTGTACTATTGTAGATATACTGCCTGACCAACATTAAAAAATAGCATATTGCCACCTCTTAGACATCCTTTTTATCGTTCCTTCTAGTTTATTATTTTCCAAAGCACTGTCTGACATACATATATACACACGCGCACACACACACACACACATATACACATATAGTAAATATACTTATGGCTCTATATACACTTTGTACTATCCATACCCACATATCATAGATAAAAAAAATTATAAATGAGAAAGCTAAGGCCCAGAAAAGCTATGTGTCCAAGTCTGTAATGTCTTTTGACTTTATTTTTGTGTATAAAGTAATATGTGTCTAATTTCATCCTTTTGCATGAGGATATTTAGTTTTCCCAATGAAATTTACTAAAAAGACTATCTCTTCCCATTTACATATTCTTGATTGAAGAATATTCCAGTTGAAGATCAGTTGACTGTATATGCATGGGTTTCCTTCTAGTCTCTCTATTCTATTCCACCACCATGCTGTTATAATTACTGTTGCTTTGCAATATATTTTGAAATCCAACAGTGTGGTACTTCCAACTTTGCTGTTCTATCTTAAGACTGCTTTGGGTGTTCAGATATTTTATAGTTCCATGTAAAATTTAGTATTTTTTTCTGTTTCTGTAAAAATGACATTCGATTTTGATAGGAATTTTATTGAGTGTGAAGATAGCTTTGGGTAACATAGGTGTTTCAACAATATCAAGTCTTCTAATCTATGAACACTGTGTGTCTCTCCATTTACTTGTCTCTTCTTTAATTTATTTCATCAATGCCCTGTAGTTTTCAGAGTATACATTTGTAAAACCTAAAACTATAAAGCTCCTAGAAAAAATGTAGAGGAAAAGCTTCATGATATTGACCTCAGCATAGTTTCTTTGATATGTCACCAAAAGCACAAAAAAATAAAATTAAAAATACACAAGTAGGACAACATCAAACTAAAAAGCTGTGTACAGCCAAAAAATAAATAAATAAAATAAAATAAAGAAAAAATCAACAGAGTGAAAAGGCAACCTAAGAAATGGGACAAACATTTGTAAACACCCTATCCCCTCCTGACCACTTGAGTTGGTGTAAACTGTATATCTGATAAGGTATTAATATGCAAAACACATAAGAAACTCTTACGGCTCAATAGCAAAAGAAAATCAAATAAGTTCATTAATAGTAGAAAAATTATGTTAGTGGTAAGAAAACAAATGGTCAACAAGTATATGAAAAGTTGATCATCATCACAATTCACCAGGGAAATGAAAATTAAACCACAACAGATATCACCTCACACTAGTTAGAATGGCTATATTTTTTAAAGATAAGGTTGGCAAGGGTTGTGAGGAAATTAGAAATTTTGAACACTATTGGTGAGAATGCAAAATGCTACAGCTGCTATAGAAAAAAGTTCTTCAAAACTTAAAAATAGAGCTATCATTTATCCAGCAATCACACTTCTACATATCTTTTCAAAAGAATTGAAATCATCTCACAACAGGCCCTCCCATGTTCATTGCAGCATTATTCACAATGGACAAGATCCAGAAACAACCTAAATGTTCATCAATGTGTGAATGAATGAAGAATCACATTTTCTTTATCCATTTTTTATTGAAGTTAAATAATATTCCATATATAATATTCCAGGTAAATAGAATAACATTCCACCTTAATAAAGAAGGAAATCTTTGTATATGCAACAACATGGAAATACCTGGAGGACATTATTCTAAGTGAAATAAGCAGTCACAGAAAGACACATATAGCTTGATTCCACATATATGAGCTACCTAAAGTAGTGAACTGTCACAGAGGCAAAGAGCAGAATGTAGAATGGTGATTGCCAGGGGCTGGAGGGAAGAGGACATAGGGCATTGCTACTCAAAGGCTACAAAGTTTAAGTTATGCAAAATGGATAACTTCTAGAGATCTGTTGTACAATATTGTTCTAGTTAACAATATTGTATGTGTACCTCAACATTTAAGAAGGTAGGTCTCATGTTAGGTATTATTACCCAAATAAAAAATTATACAAAAAGGTTAATTGCATATTGATACAAGGTAGAACCATGAGAGTCGTGAAACTCTATACATAGAATTATATAGCATCATTCTATAAAAAGAAAGCATTGTCAGAAATATAAGGAAACATCTCAGTAGTATTAAAATGTTATGCATTACCATAATACTCTGTAGGTCAAGGAGACAAAAGTAAATCATTAAGGACTTAAAGAACTTGAATTATTTAATGTTTCCATAAATAACTGTGCATTGTTATAATGTTGTACCTTAACGATGAGAAATGCATTTTCTCAAGCATCATGTACCACTTACAAATATTGCTCATAATCTATACCATAAAATATTTTAATTTCTAAAATAACAGTTTTATAACTTTCTTATATCAATAATAAAGTATTGCTAGAAACTAATACTGAAACTTTGAGGAAGGAAGAAAATTACTCAGATATTTTAGGAATTGTTGCATGAATAAGGGCTGCCTTATGTAAACTAGAAAACAGCAAATGTCAGGCCAAGATGGCTGACTAGAAACAGCTTGTGTGCTTGGCTCTCACCAAGAAAAGAAAGAGTAATGAGTGGACACTAGTTCTTCACCCAGAACAGACACGCTGACACACTATGATTCATCAGGGAAACAGCTTGACCTATGGATAACAGAGAAGAGCAAGAGAGAACAACAGTCCGCCTAGAAGTGGCATGGAGCAGGGGATGTCTGCCCACTACACAGAGGCAGTGAATAAGAGTCTTCAGGGACCCAAAATTCTGCCACAGACCTCAGCATTCTTGGGGTCAGGGGGGATGCATCCATGGTCCCCGACACAGGAGCCTCCAGACTGACACGGAGAGCTACATGGAGTATGGGAAGAGCCACTGCTCAGGCATACATGGAGTCCTGAGAGCCTTGCATCCCCAGGCACCATGGCTCCAGCAGCTGTAGCTCAGTTAACATGAGAGACCAGACTCCCTCTACTCCTCCAGGAAAGGTGCCAAATCCATGGGGCTGAGCAGTGATGGGCTGAAGGCCTCTGCAGCACTTTGCAGGATAAGGTCCTCTAGCCTGTGATGCTAGTGAGGTCACTTCAGCCCTGCCTGAGTTCTTGGGCCAGGAACAGCTCTGTACTTCCCTGGGGTGGAGCTCTCAGAAGGAGACGCAGGCCACCATTTTTGCTGCTCTGCAAGCCTCCCTCTAGTTACCCTCACGTTCAGGAAGGCGCATGGCGATTGGGAACTATGGCAGACACCCAGCACAGTGCAGCTGCCTTACAAAAAAGCAGCCAGACTCTTTTCCACACAAGATCCTGACCCCTGCTACTTCTCAGGTCAGGGTCTCCTGATGTGGGACCTCAGCCATCCACTGCTTAGACTCTCAAGCTGGCAGCAGCTCTTGCTGCCCTGGGACAGAGCTCCAGAGGTAGAGACAGCCATTGTTTTCTGCTGCTTTGCAAGCCCCATCTTGTTGTCCTCAGGCTCTGGAGGGTAGGCAGTAATTAGGAAGTATCATGCAACCCCAGCACAGCGCAGCCACCTTACAGAAAAGTAACCAGACTGTTTCTCATGCAGGTTCCTATCCCTATTACTCCTTGCTGAGCAGGGCCTAATAACCTGGCACCTCAGCAACTCCGTGCCTTGGCTCTCAGGCTGATAGCAGCTCTGTGCTTTTCTGTAAGAGAGCTCTCAGAGGGAGCAAGTAGGCCACCATTTATGCTGCCCCACAGTGCTCCCTCTCATTGCTCTCAGGCTCAGGAGGTAGCAAGTAGTGGGGGACTGATGCAGACCCCTAGTACAGCACAGACACCTTATAGAAAAGCAGACAGATTGTTTTTCACAAGCATCCCCACATCCACTACTCTTCACTGGGCAGTGGCTCTTGACCTGAGCCCTTGTGCAATCACCCTATCCCCTCCCAACCACTTGAGTTGGTGGTAGCTCTGCATTTCACTGAAGATGAAATCCTAGAGACAACCCATAGCCCCATTGTCACTGCAGCTGGAGTGGTACCTCCCTGATTGCCCTTGGGCTGGGAAAGGAAAAATAGGTCTGGTCAAGGCTCCATTAGAACCTCCAGCGTAATGCAGGCACCATGCAAAGAGGAGCCCTTCCTTATGAGTCTCTCCTCCTTATGAGTCTCCTGCCCATACTCTTTAGCAAGCAAGGCCTATGGATTGGGATAACAGAACAGCTCTCCCACCCTAGTTGAGGATTTCCACAAATAGTGGCTCTGTGTTTCTTTCCTGGAGAAGGGGCTCCTAGAGGCAACTGATCACCCCTCTGGCACTGCCATGATGGTGGTTCTGCCCTGCTGCTCTTGACCTGGAGAAGAAACAAAGGGCCTGAGGGCTTCACTTGCACTGCTAGCATGACACAGTCGCCATACAAGAGTAGCCCAGTCTCTCCTTGCTGTGATCCACAGCCCAATACCCTTCAGCAGTGGGGGTCCTAACTCAGATCACCAGTGCCAGTAGAGCAGCTGTCCCACCCTCTGGCTAAACATCCCTAGTAACAGCGGCTCTGCATTTCTCTGAAGTGGAGCTCTCAAAGGCAACCAACAGCCTCTCTGCCACTGCTGCTACAGTGGTACTGTCCTTCCCGCCCTCAAACTGAGAAAGAAACAAAGACCCTGAGTGCTTTAACCGCACATTCAGCAAGCCACAGCCACCCTAAGGAGAAGAGGCCAGTCAGTCCCCCAGTAAGTAACCCCCACCTCAGTCATCACCAGGCAAGACTCCCCAGCTTGAGGCCTCAATGCAGCCACCCCATCCCAGGTGAAACGCACTGACTGGCAGTGGCTCTGCATTTCTCTGGGGTGGAGCCCCAAAAGACAGTGAAACACCATCTGGCATAGCCACTGCCAAGGTTCCTTCCCCTGCTGTCTCCAAGCTGGGGAAGAAACATAAAGCCTGAGCTTACCCCAGGGTAGTGGTGTGCAGCCCAGGAGTGCCAAGCCGAGATCTGCAGCCAGCCCTTGAGTGGGAGAGGAGTCCACACTTTTAGAGCATTGAGAGGGAGCACGGCTGCAATCAAGAAGAAATACAGAGGACCCACATGGTTGAGCTAGAGCCTACCTTCTGACCATTGTGCTGAAGCACTGTCTACTGGATCCCAGCCCAAGCTTTAACACCAAAAATACTTTGCTAATATACTCCTCTGGGAAATCAAGAACAATAACTCAGCTACAGATAAAGATCCTGCACAAAGCCTCAGTATTCTTAAAACATGCAGAAAGAATGCCAACTGACTATACTCAAATTACAACACAGTTGAAGCTATATCAGCCCACAGAGATGATAAAGAACCAGCACAAGAACCCTGGCAACTCAAAAATATAATGTGTCTTTTTCTCCAACAAATGACTGCACCAGTTCCCCAGCATGGATACTTATTCAGGTTTAAATGACAGAAATGACAGAAATAGAATTTCAAATATGGGTAGGAATGAATATCATTGAGATTCAGGAAAAAGTTGACACAGAATCCAAGGATTACAATAGAAAGATATAGGAGAGCTGATAGACAAAATGGCCATAATAAGAAATAACCAACTGGATCTGATAGAGTATGGAAAACATATTAGAAGAATTTCATAATGTAATTGCAAGTATTATAGCAGAATACACCAAGCTGAGGAAAGAATCTCAGAGCTAGAAGGCTGGCTTTCTGAACTAACTCATTCAAACCAAAAAAAAAAAAAAAAAAAAAAAAAAAAAAA
>NW_016809536.1:1234729-1252652 GCF_001698545.2 Rhinopithecus bieti | reverse complement strand
AAAAAAAAAAAAAAAAAAAAAAAAAAGAAAAGAAAAGAAAGAACGAAACTTCTGAGAAATATGGGATTATGTAAAGAGACCAAATCTATGACTCATTGGCTTCCCTGGAAGAGATGTGGAGAAAACAAGTCACTTGGAAAATATATTTGAGGATTTCATCCATGAAAATTTCTGCAAATTTGCTAGAGAGGCCAACATTCAAATTCAGGAAATGCAGAGATGCCCTGAGGGGCACTAAACAACAATAAAATACATTCATAAGACACATCATCATCAGACTCTCCAAGGTTAAAGTGAATGAAAAAATGTTAAAGCTAGCTAGAGAGAAAGGGCAGGTAACCTTCGAAGGGAACCTCATCAGGCTAACAGCAAAATGTTCAGCAGAAATGCAAGAAGCCAGAAGAGATTGGGGGATTATGCTCAACATTCTTACAAAAAAAGAATTTTCAACCAATAATTTCATATCCAGCTAAGCTAAGCTTCAAAAGTGAAAGAGAAATAAGACCCATTTCAGGCAAGAACTACTAAAGGAGCTCATTACCACCAGACCTGCCTTAAAAGGAGTGTCAAATATGGAAAAGAAAGGCTATTGCCAGCCACTACAAAAACACACTTCAGTAAATAGACCATTGACTCTATAAAGCAACCATACAAAAAAGTCTGCATAACAACCAGCTAACAACACAAGAACAGGATCAAATTCACACATAACAATATTAACTTTGAAAGTAAATGGGGTAAATGCCACAATTAAAAGGCATAGACTAGCATGCTAGATAAAGAACCAAGACCAATGATAGACAATCTTCAAGATACTTACTGCCCATGCAATGACACTCATAAGCTCAAAGTAAAGGGATTGAGAAGAATCTGCCAAGCAAATAAAGAGAAAGAAAGAAAGAAAGAAAGAAAGAAAGAAAGAAAGAAAGAAAGAAAGAAAGAAAGAAAGAAAGAAAGAAAGAAAGAAAAGAAAGAAAAGAAAGAAAAGAAAGAAAAGAAAGAAAAGAAAGAAAAGAAAGGAAGGAAGGAAGGAAGGAAGGAAGGAAGGAAGGAAGGAAAGAAAGAAAGAAAGAAAGAAAGAAAGAAAGAAAGAAAGAAAGAAAGAGAAGAGAAGAGAAGAGAAGAGAAGAGAAGAGAAGAGAAGAGAAGAGAAGAGAAAAGAAAAGAAAAGAAAAGAAAAGAAAAGAAAAGAAAAGAAAAGAAAGAACGAACGAACGAACAGACAGGGCTGCTATTCTTATTTCAGACAAAACAGACTTAAAACCAACAAAGATAAAAAAAAAAAGACAAAGAAGAGAATTACATAATGGTAAAGAGTTCAATTCAAAAAGAAGCCCCAACACAGGAGCACCCAGATGTATAGAGCAAGTTCTTAGAGACTGTAATGGTTAATATTGAGTGTCAATTTGATTGGATTGAAGGATGCAAAGAATTCTTCCTGGGTGTGTCTGTGAGGGTGTTGCTACAGGAGATTCACATTTGAGTCAGTGGACTGGGAGAAGCAGATCCACCCTTAATCTGGGTGGGCACCACATCATCAGCTATCAGCATAAAAGCAGGAATGAACAGAGCAGACTTGCTGAGTCTTCTGGACTCTGTCTTTCTCCCATGCTGGATGCTTCCTGCCATTGAACTTTGAATTCCCAGTTCTTCAGTTTTGGGATTCTTGGACCTTCAACAACAGACTGAAGGCTGCACTGTTGTCTTCCCTACTTATGAGGTTTGGGACTCAGACTGGCTTTCTTGTTCCTCAGTTTGCAGACGGACTATGTGGGACCTCACCTTGTGATGATGTGAGTCAATACTCCTTTGTAAACTCCCCTTTATATGTACATCTGTCCCGTTAGTTCTGTCCATCTAGAGAACCTTGACTAATGGAGAGACCTACAAAGAGATTTAGATTTTCACAAAGTAACAGTGGGGGACTTCGACATTTTACTTACAGTGCTAGACATATCACTGAGGCAGAAAATTAATTAAGATATTCAGGATCTGAACACAACACTTGACCAAATGGATATAATAGACACCTACAGATCTGTCCAACCAAACACAGCAGATTATATATTCTTTTCATAACCACATGGGAAATATTCTGAAATAACTCAGACAATTGGACATAAAATAATCCTCAGGAGAAAACAAAGAAAAGAAAATCCTAAACCATTCCAATCACATTCTCAGACCATAGCACCATAAAAAAATAGAAATTAATGCTAAGAAAATCACTCAAACCCTACAATTATATGAAAGCTAAACAACTTGATTCTAAATGACCTCTGGGTAAATAATGAATTTAAGGCAGAAATTAACAAATTCTTTGAAACAAATGAGAGCAAGGACACAAGATATCAAACTCTCTAGGACACAATTAAAATAGTTTTAAGAGGGAACTTTACAGTGCTAAATGCCAACATCACAATGTTAGAAAGATCTAAAACTAACAACCTAATACCACATGTAGACGAACTAGAAAAACAGGAGCAAACGAACCCTAAAGCAAGGAGAAAAACATTTACTAATATCAGAGCTGAAGTGAAGGAAATTGAGACACACACAACAAAATATAATAAAAGATCAATGAATCCACAAATTGTTTTTGTGAATGAATAAATATGATAGACCTCTAGCTAGACTAATAAAAAAAAGAGATTAAATCCAAATAAACACAATCAAAAATGGCAAAGGGAACATTAACATTAACCCCATAGAAGTATAAAAAAACACTCAGAAACTATTATGAACACCTCTATGCACCCAAGCAAGAAGTCCCAGAAGAAATGGATAAAGTTCAGGAAACGGACAACCTCCCAATAATGAAACAAAAAGTAATTGAATCCCTGAACAAACTAATAATGATTTGCAAAGTCGAATTAGTAATAAAAAGTCTACCAACCAGAATAAATCTAGGACAGATGGATTTACAACTGAATTCTACCAGATATATAAAGAAGACCTGGTGCCATTCCTACTGAAACTATTCCAAAAAAATGAGAATTCTGTGAAACCTAACTCATTCTTTGAGGTCACCATCATCTTGATACCAAAAGTTAATATATCAGGAAATAGTTGGCTTTTTCCCTGGTATGCAAGATTGGTTCAACATACACAAATCAATAAATGTGATTCATCACATAAACAGAACTAAATACAAAAAAATGCTCATCTCAATAGATGCAGAAAAGACTTTTCATATAATTAAACATCCTTTATTATTGAAAACCCTTAACAAATTAGGCATTAAAGGAACATGCTTAAAAATAATAAGAGCCATTTATGACAAACCCATAGCCAGCATTACACTGAATGGGCAAAAGCTAGAAGCATTTCCCTTGAAAAACAGAACAAGGATGACGTTCCTCACCACTTTTATTCAACATAGTACTGGAAGTCCTGGCCAGAGATACAGGCAAAATAAAGAAATAAAAGATATCCAAATAGGAAGAAAGGAGGTCAAACTATCCCTTTTTGCAGACATCCCATAGCCTTTGCCCCAAACTCTTTGACCTGATAAACAACTTCTGCAAAGTTTCAGGATAAAAAGTCAATGTGAGATAATCGGTAGCATTTCTATACACCAACAACTTCCAAGCTGAGAGCTAAATCAAGAACACAATCCCAGTCCCGGTAGCCATGAACAGAATAAAATATCTAGGAATATAGCCACCTGAGAGGTGAAAGATCTCTACAATGAGAATTACAAAACACTGCTGAAAGAAATTAAAGTTTACATAAACAAATGGAAAAACATTTCATGCTCATGGCTAGAAAGAATCAAGGTTATATTTAAATGATGATACTGCTCAAAGCAATTGACAGATTCAATGCTATTCTTACCAAACTACCAATGATATTCTTCTCACATAATCAGAAAACGAATTTTTAAAGCTTGTATATAACCAAAATAGCTTGAATTGCCAAGGGAATCCTAAGCAAAAAGAACAAAGCTGGAGGCATTACATTACCCAACTTCTAACTATACTACAAGGCTACAGTAACCAAAACAGCATGGTAACGGTACAAAACAGACACATAACCAACAGAACAGAGTAGAGAGCCTAGAAATAATGCTGAACACCTACAATTATTTGATCTTTGACAAAACTGAAATAAAAATAAATGAGCAAATGACTTCCTACTCAATAAATGGAGCTGGGCTAACTGGCTAGTCATAGGCAGACAATTGAAACTGGACCTCTTACATTACATACAATGATCAACTCACAGTGGAATAAAAACTTAGATGTACACCCTAAAGCTATAAAAATCTAAAAGATAACCTAGAAAATACTATTCTGGATATAGGATCTGGCAAATATTTCATGACAAAGACATTAAAAGCAATTGCAAGAAAAATAGAAATTGACAAAGGGGACCTAATTAAAGAGCTTCTGCACAGCAAATGAATCTTTCAGTAGAGTAAACAGAAATCCTATAGAATGGAAGAAAATATTTGCAAACTAATCATCTAGCAAAGATCTAGTATCTAGAATCTATAAAAAACTTTAACAAATTTACAAGAACAAAACAAATAACCACATTAAAAAGTGGGCAAAGTATATTAACAGACACTTTTTAAAAGAAGACATACATGTAGCAAACAAGAATATTAAAAAATGCTCAACATGCTCCACATCACTAATCATTAAAGAAATGCAAATCAAAACCACAGTGAGATACTATCTCATACCCGTCAGAATGGCCATTATTAAAAAGTCAAACAATAGCAGACGCCGGCAAGGTTGCAGAGACAAAGGAATGCTTTTACACTTCTGGTTGGAATATAAGTTGGTTCAGCCATTGTGGAAAGCAGTTTGGCAATTTCTCAAAGAACTCAAAGCAGAAAATGCTTTTGACCTAGCGATTCCATTATTGGGTATATGTCGAAAGGATTATAAATCATTCTACCATAAAGACACATTTATGTGTATATTCATTGCAGCACTATGCACAATACCAAAGACATGGAATCAACCTAAATCCCCATCAATGGTAGACTGCATAAAGAAAATGTGGTACATATACCCCATGGAATACTGTTACAGGGTCCTTGCAGTTTCACTCTTCTGGCTGGAAACCTCTGTGGCTGGTGGCACCTTTGCCCAAGTTTTGCTCAGGCCTGCTGGGCTTGTTCTACCTAGTCGACTTGGCAGATTGTGCTTGGCTCATGCTACTGGCCTGGATCCCATGCCTGCCAAAGGCAAGCCAGGTACAGAGTGGTGAATGATGTGTGAGCAAGTGAGCATGGGGTCCGGCCACTGCGCACAGCCAGGCACACCAGCTGCAGCGGAATAGGCAGCTCCAGGCACCAGCAGGGGTCACAGCTCTCTGTGAGACTGCAGAGGGACCAGGCGTTTTGCAAGCAGCTTCCGCAGCTGGCAGCATGAAACACAGTGGCACCCGGGAGCTTGGAGATGCCAGGAACTGCAGAGCCCCAAACAGGGTGTCATAGCCCTGGCATGGGGAGCTCCTAGGTCTGGACTCCCGAAAGAGCTGCAGCTCTTCTGTTCTTTTTTTCTTGTTGCCTGCAAAGTGGCAAGCCAAGGGCATGTTTCAGCGCTGTTTGTGTTACAGCTCTTTCAGCCCTGCCATTAAGCGGGTCCTGAATTCTTGTTTCGTGTTCAGAAAGAATGATGTACATGGAAAAGTGGAGGGTGAGTAAGAGAAAGAGATGCTCTATTGAGCAACAGAACAGCTCAGAGGAGACTCACGGTGGGTAGCTCCTCTCTGCTGTCAGGTCATACCATCACCTGCTCTGCTCTCAGCAGAGAGGAGACCCACAGTTGGGAGCTCCTCTCTGCAGGCAGGTCTTTCTGTTGTCTCCTGGAGTGGGCCTGAGTCCAGGATTGTTATGAGCTTCAGAGGGGAGGAAGTGCATGCTGATTGGTCCATGGGCAGCCATGGGCGGGCCTGGTAAAAGGACCCTAAGTTCTCACTCTGGTCTGCAGAACCGGCAGCCTGGTCCCAAGGTGGGGTTTAACTGGGCACCTGCCCTTTTCTTCCCGGGAGCCTGTCTACCTCCTGCCGCCATTAATCTGCCATCTATGGTGCCCCACAGTGCCCAAGCTGTTCGTGTGGAGGGGTGCCTGCAGACTCACACCTAATCACCTTTAGTCCCACTTCAGCCTCCCTCCTGTGCTCCTTTGTTTCCCAAGTCTGGAGGGGGCTGAGGCAGCAGGGTGCTGGTATGTCAGCACTGCCCTGAGCACATGTACACCCACCAGGTTGTGACAGCACCCGGGCTCAGCCACAACTTTGCTCCAAAATTGGAGTGGGAAGTTGGTAGTATAGTGGTGAGCATAGCTGCCTTCCAAAATTGGAGTGGGTGTCGGGAGTGCGGAGAGGCCAGGGAGTGCGGAGAGGCCAGGAAGTGGGAGCAGACACTTCTGAGCCTGCAGGGAAGGGGGTGCTTCCTAAGCCTCTGAGAATGCAGAGGTGTCCGGGTCCACAGCCATGACTGAGTGGCTGCAGCTGCCCAAAAGGGCGGGAATCCCACCCCTCTAACTTGAAAGGGGGTGGGACTTCACCTGTTCCCAGCTCCTGCGAACTCCATGGAGTAGGTAGACCTGGCCCTGCCTCCCTGACTGCAGTCAGCGACGGCAGTGGCTTTTCCAGATGGGCCGCCACTGCCATCCATACTGTGCAGCCATTAGAATGGAATGAGATTGTGTCGTTTGCAGAAATATGGATGAAACTAGAGGCCATTATACTAAGTGAAGTAAGACAGAAACAGAAAACAAAACATCTCATGTTCTCTTAGTGAGAACATTGAGTACACAGGGACACAAGTAAAGAAATAGTAGACACAGGGCCTTACTCGAGTGTGAAAGATGGAGAAAGTTGAGGATTAAAAAATTACCTTATTGAGTACTATGCTTACTACCTGGGTGGTGATGTAAAAAGATAAAGAAAATGGCCGGGCGCGGTGGCTCAAGCCTGTAATCCCAGCCACTTTGCGAGCCGAGACGCGGCGGATCACGAGTCAGCGAGATTCAAAGACCATCCGGCTACATGTGAAACCGTTCTACTAAAATACAAAAAAACTTAGCCGGCGACCTGGCGGGCGCCTGTAGTCCAGCTACTCGGGAGCTGAGGCAGGAGAATGGCGTGAACCCGGAGCGAGCTTGCAGCCGGGCCACTGCACTCCAGCCTCGCGCGACAGAGCGAAGACTCCGTCTCAAAAAAAAAAAAAAAAAAAAAAAAAAAAAAAATTTATAATAAGCAAAAATAAACCTTATCTTTCGTAGAACTGATAGCTAAGACCAAGAACAGGTTCTTCAAATAAAAGAGACAAATGTAATAAAAGAAAACATAGAAGAAAGACAAGTAAATTATAAAATATATTTTCAAATTTGAAGAGAATATGAAGACTTGGAGTAAAATATTTCTAACAACTGCTACAATTGGAAACACTGATTAAATAAATAGCTCTTTTAAAAATGTAAATAACGATGAACTTATTGGGAAGGAAAAATATTATAACACAAATGAAGAAATCGAATCACACACAAAACAAACAAAAAAAAAGTGCTGAAAAAATTTGCAAAAGCAAAAGGCAAGTATCTAACTTGGATTTCAAAACCAATGCTCCCAACCACCTAATTCAAATAAAAATTTGGGATTATCACTGTTGCTGTTTGATGAAACTAAAGTAAAACCATGCAAATCAGAACCAACATTTTATATCAAGTAGTGGGAGGAAATGAATGAAGTTGAGACATTCAGAAAAAAAAAATATCAGACATGACTTAAGCAATTATTGCAATAAATAATTCCTTAAAGCCAAAAGTAATGTATTGCTTTTTTGGAGCAATGGATTTTGTTGATATATTTCCTTATACCAACAACTTTCTGTAATAAATACTTCGATCAGAGTGTTCATTTATTTAATACATCTGCATTCTATTTGCAAATGTTTTATTAAACATTTTGTACTTATAAGTAAGATTGGACTATAATTGTTTTGTAGAGGACTTTTATAGAAAATATTGATTTAAAAGTACTGATTTACAAAGTGAAATTTTACATTACATTTACTCTGACTTTATTAAATAATTGGGAAACATTTCAACTTTTTATATTGCTTAATTATGGAGTTATTCAGTATCCATATTTAACATTTGTTGTATTTTCATACAAAAGGTCAATTTTTTTAAAAAAATGTATTTAATACATTTCCACATGAAGTGTATCTTTTGTTAGTAGAAATTGTCTTATTATTGCCCATTTTGTCATCATCCTTTGGGCTTATCTTACTCAGTTGTTAAGTGTTCTATCTGCGCTGGATTCACATTTCGCACTGACTTTGAATGTGACTCAGTTGTTCTCCAAAATTGCTTTTGTGGCCTTAACAAATGTTTCTTGGTTCATTACTTTTACTTGTATTCTTCATATGTAATGTGCATTGCAATATTAGATATTAAGGGAAAGACAATCAAGGAATAATTGACCTAATACTTTGAATATATCAAAGACTGGAATAAGTGGTAAGGTTGATTTGGATGAGGTTCTTTCACGGAAAATAACCTTATGTTTTAAAATTTATGGCTATTTTTGCTTACACTATATCTTACTGCTAGCACACTTGGATATGAAATCCAAAAATGCCTTTTTATGGCTAAAAAACTGTATATAATTAAATAATAATGACTTAAACTTTACCAATAAGCTTATTGCTTATTTATAATCACTTGTGTTAATACATGTTTACATAATGTTTATTTCTCTGCATATGCAACACATGCATTTCATCTCTTTCCTTCCAGCTTGTGATCATACTATTCTATATTCTATGCTTCACACATTTTTTTCTTTCTTAAAGTGTAGTAATTTTCAATCTCCAGTGTATAAAGTGATCTTTCTTTAACATTTTAATTATCCATGTTTTATATAATTTTTGCTTTCTTTTCCCAATTTTAAATGCAAAAGTAATGCTTGTTTTAAACTATATAGTTTTTTCTTTTGTTTACAAGTGATGTTGACTATGTATGTATGTCTCTGTATTTTCAATTTTTCTGTCATTTATTTATGCATGGTTTATAACTGTGTATCATCTTAGGTGGTTATGATTTTCTTAATGATTAACATAACTCTATAATCCTAGTATTAACATATTCTATAAAACATATCACAATTCCATTTTCTACCAGTGATTATTTTATAGTTATCTTGATCTACTAAATTTGTATACATTTTATTAAAACACATTATGCATATAGAAAGGTGCACAATTGGAAATGAGCATGTTGACAAATTATCAGAAAATAAACAGTGATGTGACTATTACCAAAGTAAAGGAATAGAATATAACTTGTGTTCTAGAAATCCCTCTTGTGCCTCAGCCCAAAGCTAATCCACTCCCACTACTCTGACTTTTATCGCCATAAGATTGATGTTAATTTAAATATTTTAAAACCTATCAATTTTACTATAGATTGCTTATCTATGATTAGGATATCCTTCCTTATCCTAAAACAGGTAAATATTTTGCATATTTTTTCGTCATTTGGGTATTAAATATTTACATATATGCAACAGTTTATCTGGAATTTGCTCTTGCTTAAATACAAAATAACACATTTTTATAATGATTTTTCAATGTTTTCTATACTGCATATTTGGAGACTAAATGATACACTCCTAAATAACATATGGCTAAAGGAATATCAAGAGAAATTTTAAAAAACAATTTTAACTAAATGAAAATGAATTTAAAATATCAAAATTTGTAGGATGTCGCAAAAGCACTGCTTAAAGAGAAGTGTATAATAACATTAAAAACATATATTAGAAAAGAATAGAGATTTCAAATCAATCATCTAAGTTTCCACCTTAGGAAAATAAGGAAACAAAAGCAATACAAGGCCAAATAAAACAAAAAAAAAAAAATGAGTCTGAGTGGAGTGAGTCAGCCAGCCAGCCATGAGGTTGTATGGTTGCATCTGTGAAACCAGTAGTGCTTGCAGCACAGGTGACCAACTGATGGGAGAGCAGATTGCAGAATTCAAAGGAATTTTTTCTCTATCTGACAGGGATGATGATGGAACTGTAACAATAAAGCAATTGAGAACTGTAATGAAGTATCTTGGGTAGAATCCAACAGAAGCAGAGGATATGATTAATGAAGTAGATGCTGATGGTAAGGGCACAATTGACCCTCTTGAATTTCTGACAATGATGGAAAGACAAATGAAAGACCCAGACAGTGAAAAAGAAATTAGGGAAACATTCCATGTGTTTGATAAGGTTGGCAATGGTTATATTAGTGCAACAGAGCTTCACCCTATAAACCTTAGAAAGAAGTTAACAGATACCAAGGCAATGAAATGATCAGGGAAGCAGATATTGATGGTGATCGTCAAGTAAAGTGTGGAGAGCTTGTACAAATGATGACAGCAAAGTGGACGTTGTGCAGAATGTGTTACATTTCTTGTACAAAATTGTTTATTTACCTTTTCTTTGTAACTTATCTGTAAAAACTTTTCACTACTGTCAAAAAATAACACAACATGGATGTATAGTAGTTAGGACTTCATTCCTCCATGTTTTCTTCCTTTCTCTTAATGTCATTGTCCTGAAACCTGATTTTAGAATATTGATCAAGTAATATGTTGTATGGGGCTTACACTTGAATATATATCTAAGCCATTCTGCACATCTAAAATTAGATGGAGTTGGTCAAATGAAGGAATGTCTAGGTTATGCCTTCTTATAAAGTAGGTTTCTTTAGGATCTGTGAGCATGTTGTTGAAGTGTGAAGTTGTAACTGTGTAGACTACAAACAGTCAACAATATGCATTAAAAAGTTGCACTATTGCAAAAAAGGTGTGTTATTCAGGTTTTTATATACTATGTTTTCATACTGCTTGTCTTGTACTGGAAACATTTTCTCCTCCTGTTACTTGCTTTTTACACTGTTGTTAGCCACTTAAAGATAATCTGCTGATGGCATAATTTGCCTAAAATCCATTCCAAGTTGTATATTTGTTTTCCAATAAAATATTACAATAAAAAAGAAAAAAACATAAAATATACCAAAAAAATAATAAAAACAATTGAGTAATGAAAGTTACATCTTACATTCTGAATATTATGTAAGGTGACTAACTTACATTTAATCATTTTCCTCAAGTAAGATAATTAATTGCAAACAATATCAGCAATTGAATATGTTCTGTTAACTAGCATCTACTATAGCAGGGGTCTAAAACCCCTGGGCTACAGTCTGTGGCCTGTTAGGAACAGGGCCACATAGCAGAAGGTAAGCAGTGAGTGAGTGTGAGCATTGCCACCTGAGCTCCACCTCTGCTGAAATCAGAGGCAATGTTAGATTGTCACAGAGTGCAAAACCCCATTGTGAACTGTGCATGCCAGGGATCTAGGTTGTGTACTCCTTATGAGAATCGAACTAATGCCTAGTGATCTGAGGTAGAACAGTTTCATCCCAAAACCATCCTCACCACACCCCTGTTCGTGGAAAAATTATAATCCATGAAACTGGTGCCTGGTGCCAAAAAGCTTGGGGGCCTCTGATATAAGTTATTCATTACACCAAAAGAACATAGATTTTTGGAAAAAAGTAAATGAATAAATACCAAACTATAAAGTCATTTACACAAAGTGATGGGTTTAATGATCATTCTGTAGTCTATACAAAAATTTCACTTTCTTCATATCCATGATTTTATCATTTTGTTTGGCAAATACCTGATTTGTGTGAGACCAATATCGTTCCCTACAAAGGAATACACTAGTTGTTGTAAGTCAACTTATTTATTTTACCACAGTCATGTTCAATGGTGGAAACTTGGTCTAATCAAATTGAAGCTGAAAACTTATTATATGTATTCTTTTTTATATAGTTTGGAGAGAAAACCCCTCTTTGGTCTGGGAAGGTGAGTTTGAGGTATACAGAGGAAGGTGCAACTGATGTATTTATTTGCCATCATGGGAAAGTCATTACAAGGTTAAAGCTGATATTACAGAGAAATGAAGCCAGAACCATCACTGAATCACATCTGATATTGTTTTATTATTTTAATCAGTTTTAAAAAGGTTTATTACTTCAAGAAAGGTATCTGCCTCTTAGGTGGCCATATTAGCATAGATACTAAGAAATTTAAGAAATTTTAGAAATTTCTAATGATGTATATTTTCCAAAAAATAAATTTTCAGTCAAATGGATTTTTATGAGAATATTTTGTAGCCAAATAAGTTTCTATTTCATTATAACTGTTAACATTATTCTCCAATATTCTGAATTTGCCTGTAATGAAGGAAAGAGTGAATAACTCAGTGAGTACGCAATGTTTATTTTTTCACTATTTTTTTCGTTAATAGACTTTATATTTTGTGCAGTTTTAGGTTTACAGAAAAATTAAGTGGAAAATGCTGAGTTGCCATATGCCTCTCATACTCTCCAAAGTTTCCTCTATGATTATCATCTTAAGTTAGTGTTGTGATTTTTGATTTATCTTTTGATTGTTCAATGTTGATTGGTTACCATTGATGAGCCAATATAGATACCTTATTATTAACTAAAACCCATAGTTTACTTGAAGGTTCACTCAGTGTTGTACATTCTCTGGGTTTTGACAAATGTATAATGATATGTATCTACTAATACAGTGTCATATAGAATAGTTACACTACCCTAAAAATCTCCTGTGCTCAACCTTCCCTCTCTCCTCAAACCCATGATGTCCACCAACGTTTTTGCTACTGTCGCCAGAGTTTTACCTTTCCAAAATTCCCTATAGTTGGAGTCATAATAGCCTTCTTAAATTGCTAAAAGACTTCTCTTGCTTAGCAATATGCATTTAAAGTTCTTCCATGTCTTTTTGTGATTTGATAGTTCATTGCTTTTCATTGCTAAATAAATATGCCATTGTATCAATGCTCCACATTCACCTATTAAAGGACATCTTGGTTGATTCTGAATTTTGGCAATTATAATCCACCATTATTTTAATATTCATCTTTAATGAAAAATAAAACTTTACACTTCAACCCATTTTATTGGGAGCAATTTAAACTATTAAATAATAGCATATTGCTACATCAAATAATGATATTTGAATAAGAAATAGTGTATAATACAACTGCAAACATTATTACATTGCAAATAATTACCTTTAATATGTTCAATTAATTTTAAAGGGAAGTACTGTGATAATGAATATTATGTAATTACAAAGAATATAATATAATTCTTATTATCTTTGCAGGATATCATTTTTTATATAACTATACATTTCTAACTAATTAAATCAGCCTTAGAATTGCATCTTATATAATAGCAGTCCCCCACAATTTTGGCATCAGAGACAGGTTTCATAGAAGACAATTTTTCCATGGACCGGTGTTGGGAGGGTGATTTGGGGATTATTCAGTCACATTACATTTATTGTGGACTTTATTTCTATTATTACTTCAATGTACTGTGTAATGAAGTAATTATACAACTCACCACTATGTAGAATTAGTGGGAGCCCTAAGCTTGTTTTCCTACAACTAGATGGTCCCATCCCATCTGGAGGTGTCTGGGAGACAGTGACACATTATCAGGCTGTGGATTCTCAAAAGAAGCACGCAACCTAGATCCCTTGTATGTGCAGTTCACCATAGGGTTCACACTCCTATGAGAATCTAATTTCGAGGCTGGTCTGACAGGAAGCAGAGCTCAGGCAGTAATGGGAGTAACCAGGAGCAGCCATAAATACGGATGAAGCTTACCACTCAACACCTGCTGTGCGGCCCAGTTCCTCACCGGCCATGGACTCGTTTCAGTCCACGGCCTGTGGGTTGGACTGCTGTTATATAAGGATAAGGAAAGCTTGGTTTTATCCCATTTGGAAAATTAGCATGAATATCTGCTGTAAAAAGTAAGATCTAATATTCATTTAACTGTAAATATCCTATTTTAAATACTAATCTGCACATATATTTTTTACATAGGAAAATAAATAGAATGTTAAAAGTGAAATTAAACAAGTAAATATAACAGATTTTATACTTTGAATTTGAGAAAAGAAAAGCTAATATTATTAATGTGACTTCACATTTGACATAATGTTTGATAATTTACTTTTTATAATTCATAGCTATTCTTTATCACTTTCTATCAAAACACAAAATTTCAGGCTGAGATGGGAGGATCAATTGAGTCTGTGAGGTAGAGGCTGCAGGGAGCCGTGATCATGCCACTGCTCTCCAGCTTGGGTTACAAAGCAAGAGCCTATTTCAAAACACACACATATATTGGCTGGGCGCGGTGGCTCATGCCTGCAATCCTAGCACTTTGGGAGGCTGAGGTGGGTACATCACCTGAGGTTGGGAGTTCGAGACCAGCCTGACCAACATGGAGAAACCCTGTCTCTACTAAAAATACAAAATTAGCTGGCCATGGTGGCACATGCCTGTAATCCCAGCTACTTGAGAGGCTGAGGAAGGAGAATCACTTGAGCCCAGGAGGCAGAGGTTGCAGTGAGCCAAGATCGCACCATTGCACTCCAGCCTGGTCAACAATACCGAAACTCTGTCTCAAAACACACACACACACGCACGCATGCACACACACACACACACACACACACACACAATCAATGTAATACTTAGAAAATTTCATAGATAACTGCTGAAGATGGAGATGAAAACATATGGAGACTTACTTGCAGTTGAAATTTAGCTCACAGACCTTGCCACTGTCTAAGAGCTTACCATGTCCTTTGCCAGTTGTCAAATGGTCAAAGTAGCTATGTTTAATTTAATTTGGTCTAAAAATATCTATGTTGGCATTGCATTCTGTAAGCTTTTGAGTGTCTTGATAAAAAAAATTCTCTATGGATTTCTATGTTTCTACACATCTTACAAGCAGAAGCTATGGATGACTTTGTTCTAGACCCTTTACAAGGATGTTTATATATTGGACAGTCTCAAAATAGATGACTTTTCACTCCAGACAAAAGACAAATTTGCTTACTGTTTAGTAGAAGAAAAACATATGTCCCTTTCCTCCAGTGCAAAGGTCAGGGATATTTATTTCCTTTTAATCCCAAAACTCACATCCCCTAAACTCAGAGTTCCTCTTCTGCAATGAAACTCACCACATGTACAGGCATCACCCAACCCTCTTGGCAGCACTCTGTGGGAATTGGACTCACAAAATAGGAGTAAAAACAATGATGTTCTGGCTAACACAGTTTCTGGGAATGGTAAAATGATTATAGTTTCTGGCCTAAGAGTCTCATGTCTTCTGTCAACACACATACACCTGTGACAAGCTAACTGTGTTAGCTTGCAAGTAGAGTAAAATCTCAAACCCTTCACAGTTCTTGGATATTTGGTCAATGGGGAAGACATGTTGACAGAAATATGGATTGTTGGTTGGATAAAAGGTATGAATACCTCATGCGCCACTTTGGGAGATACAAAAAGAATTGCTGGGGTCTTGTAGAAAATGCTCTTGCCTATGTGGTAATGTGTTAGTAGTAAGGAATCCCCACTCTCTCACCAGTTAATCAATTTTAGAGGATGAGGACAATAAAGCAGGATAGAAGGAAACTGCCTGAATGGTGGTTTGGTTGTTTTTACTTCCATGGACAGAAGGAAGAAAAGATGTTATGACACAGTGGCACCAATATCTATGGCCCCTGCTGAAAGCAGTATGGTGGACTTGTTGGGTCATGGAACCCAAAAGCTGAAATATACTGTGTTATCAATAAAGATGTAGAGTTTTATGGAGACCAAAACCAGTAATTGCTTGAGTTGTGCTGGCAGCCACACTAAACCAAATAGCTAATACAAAGCCTTGGTTTCTCAATACGGTAAATTTTAGGTTATATGTATTTTAACACAATAAAAACCAAACAAGAAACCCAAAACAACAACAACAAAACATTCATACTGAATGGAGTAGGCCTGCTCTATTCCATATTTTATTGATTCTCCATACACCTGTACCCTAAACAGAGATATTTTAAGAAGGCAAGTAATTATATCTAGGACTAAGTTATTTCTATTTCCTCTATTTCCTAAGGGACCAAAGCCCATATATAACAGCTGAGTATTCTTTGAAAAACCTTAGACACAAGAAATGGACACAAATTTTTATGACATTAACCAATTATAAGCATCCCATTAACCATCCTACCTGATCCTGTGGGAGAAATGGATGTCTAAATTTAACACATAGGATTTGAGTAGTGATCACAGTGGGTAAAGAAAGCTAAAGTAGTCTTGTGAGTGAGATGTACTGGATCAATTTAATGTACTATTGCTGTCACTTCCATTGTTACATACATATGGGTATTGATGTTTATCAGGTCTGTACTCTGAAAGCTCATAATTGCCAGAGAAGACACTCCAAATAAGGGATAACAAATATGTAGAAATTCTAGTACTTTTGTGGACATACATTTCCAATGACCACTTTGAACTACATGCCTCTGTAGGTAATTATTTATGTCATTGACATGTCTGTCAAAGAGTGCTTCTACCAGGGCACCTGGGGGTTTGGTTGAGCTGTGCCAGCTGTGCTTGCAGCCACTCTAAACAGAAGAAAATGCAAAACCTCTTTGCCTCCCAGATACAGCTGCTAGTGACATCAGATTTAATAAGATTTCCTTTCTTAGTTAGTAGAGACACCAGTTAAAACAACATTCTGTTTGTTGGTTGAGTAAACTCAGGCTCAATGACATGAAGATTGTTGAAGAAGCCTCACTTGTAAAACATACATAGTATATTCAATAATTTAGCTCACTTGGCACCAATAGCATCTTGGTTTTATGTAAAAAGGTTGCAGCCATTCTTTTAAGAAAAACTATCACTTATTCTTTGCTTAAAGAAAATCCGTGTACTCACTGAGACCCTAGATTCACAGAAGTTTCCCTAAATGCCTGAGACTTCACTGATGGTTTGATTAAGCTGAAGGCCAATGATGTCCACCAGACTGCGGAGGCTGCTGTTTTTACGCCATAGAAATCACAGACAGATGTGTTGCTCCACTCATTGGGCAAAAGTCCAGGCCATTCTCACAGAAATGGCCAATATTTAGATAAATGAACTTTGTTGTATGTTTCTGCTGATTGTGAGACTGTTTTCAATTGCTTCCCATTTTGGTGTGCCACTTGGAAAATAAAGTCCTGGCAAATTAAAAATATCTCTATTGAGACCATGAAATGTGGGGAAAAATTATGACTGTTTATGAAAATATCTGGGTCACTCATGCAAATGTCCATGGTAAAAAACTATTTGCTAATGAGACTTACTAGAGTTAAGGTGTTAATCAGGCCTGCATTCCTCAGATTGCTACCATTATGGACTAGATCCATCATCAAGCAGGTCTCTGATTCACATCAATCGTCATAAACTAATCTACCATTGTATGCCAGATTTCTGTCTCCCATTAAAAGTGTATTAGGTTGTTTCCCAATGGAAGAGGACTCATGGCATTTAGTGTTGCCCATGTCTGCTTTGTATTTGAAGACTGATCACATCAGACTTTTGACCCCGGCTAAGAGCTTGTATCACGTCATACCACAGTTAACACTTTTTCAGGTCATACATTACTTTTGCAGTTCAATCGACTGACCCCAGTTGTAAGGTGTGGCCATTAAAATTAATCTGTATCATTTTTTTCTACTTTGTTAACAATTTGTTATCAATTTAATTGTTAACAATTCAAGTCCAATAATGGTATTCTGTTGTCACAAAATAATTCAACAATAAGCTGATAGTTAAAATATTCAGCCAATGTTTCCAATCATCTACAGGCATTTTCTATTGCTGCACACTGGAATATTCTTCTCTAAACTGTCTCAAAAAGATTTCTTATTCTAATTCCTTCACCTCCTTTTGCCCCGTACACTTCAGTAAGTCAGTCTGGTCATTGAATACAGTTGCTACCAAAAAAAAAAAAAAAAAA
>NW_016809536.1:1229877-1234035 GCF_001698545.2 Rhinopithecus bieti | reverse complement strand
AAAAAAAAAAAAAAAAAAAAAAAAAAAAAAAAAATTGGTTTAGGTTTTCTTTTTTCTGTCCTCATTTCCAGTTTTTGTTTCCAAAAATAACTTTCTTTTAGGTGGGTTCTTTCATTTAACTGATTTTCTGTTGGCTTGTTGCCTTAGTTTGGCAGCCAAAAAAATTCTGTACCAAATTGCATGATTCCTCAACTAGATATGAGCTTATAACACTGTTTTATTCTCATTATTTCTTGGCTCTTATATCTTGGTCTGCATCTGTTTAGACACCTGACATTTTCCCCTATCCTTATGGAGATAGATTTAAAAAGGCTCAAAGATTTATTTATTTATTAATATATTAATGGAAAAAATCTCATAGATGTTTGACCCTCCTTCTTTAATTTTTCCTCTGTACCTAATATCACCAAGAGGTGAAAGAAATAAATAAGCTTCATTGTACTAGGAAATGATTGAACTTATAACCGTGAAGGAAGAGGAAAGAAGATTTCAAGGGCATTAGTTTTATTAATAAGGCCAAACCTGCCAAAATACTTTTTTTATGGCTTGGTATTTGTACGTCCCCTAAATATAACAAAATTATATTTAGATCATAGAGAGTGAAAAGGCATATTTAGAGTCACTTGCTATATTTCTACTGCCTACAAAAACCCCTGACATTTTTATTTCAGAAAAATATTGACTTTTATTATTTTTATAATGCTTTATTTTAACAATATATGTATGCTTTACATAATTTTAAGTCAAAGAATTAGAAGTTAAAAATTAAGATTTTGTGATGTGTTCTGTGCAAGGATGAATTTGATAAAGTTTCAGAATTAATCTTCAATATCTCTTTAACCTTCGGATCCCACTCTATTTAAGTACATAAATCTCTGATGAGAAATAACCTGATATTAAAAAAACCCTCACATGAATTACTATGGAACAGTTTCCATATTTTCTTCTCCTTTTCTCTGTTGTGATTTACCTTGATTTTAACCATGAGACCCATTATTTTCATAACAGCTATTTAAATAATAAGTTAATTCATGGAAACGTGTTAATAATTTTCTTTCACTGATAATATAATTACTTTGATTGATGTCCTTCTAGAGCTATATTAGCTTATATCTGAGAAATAATATTTAACAGGGAATTTCTGGTTTCTTGTATATTACATTGAATCATGTAATATTTTTGTTCTTAAAAAAATAAGTCACAGAATGTAATATTTTTGTTCTTCAAAAAATAAGTCACATAATGATCAGTTGTATACCTGCAACTGGTTCTTCTCAAACCACAAAGTAAATTTCCTCCTGCCATCCAATCATCATTAGTTGAATGGAAGTTGTTTTGTTTTTACTGTTCTTGATTTGTCTCTCAAGATCTTCTCATAAATTAAGAACTTTTCATAAATTTTTAATGCCAGAAGTAAATAAACACTAATGGCTATTAAACATATGACATAGTATTATACTTTTCTATGAAACAGGTGAAATAAAACAAAAGAGTAGTAAGAGTAGTAAATGTATGACATTTAAAATATTTTAAAGGAATATAATATTTTTATTGTCACCAAATAGAAATGAGATTACTGAATGTCTGTTCAGGATACATATTCTTCTTCAGTCAATTTTCTTTCCTAATTTGTATGGATGACAATGCAATTGGTTAAGAGACCTATTCCTAATCACCCTTTGTAACTAGTTTGGTCATGCGATAGAGTTTTATCAAATAATATATGAAGGCAATGGTGATATGAGATGTTGAGTAAGGTTGGTAAGTGGCAAAGGTCCCTAGAAAGTGCTTCTTTTTTGTCGTTACGCCTTCCTTGTTTCTTCTTGCAAACTGTGATACAAGAACAACCTTTTTGTACTTGAGGATTGGAGTCAGTAAATAAAGGCAGTAAAGTAGAAAGCTCCTGGGTTTCTGATAACTACTGAGGGCCCACAAAAGCCTTGGACTACCTACTTCTGGACTTCTTCTATATAAAAAATAAACATTATTTGGTACTCATTCTGGGGAGACAGGTAAAAACTCTTATTGATGGGAGTTTATATTTCTAAATTTATGGACAATTAATCAAATGTATTAAAATACTTAAAATTATGTATCTCTATCACCGTCTTTATACAAAACAAAACAAAACAAAACAAAACAAAACAGAGTAATTCTTGATATCTCTTTTCCCCCTCGCATCTAAATGATGAAAGAATTATTTTGGCTTTTCCGTGTAATACCTTTAGATACCAGTCCTTCCTTATTATACCTTCTGCCACCAACCTAGTCTAAGCCCAAAGTTACCATCATTTATTTCCTGGGTCAATGCAATAAAATCTTAATACGTGTTTCTTCTTTCAGTACTACACACTCTTTGTCTATTGAGCAATCGGAGTGTAAGGCTGGAGACAATGGAGCTGTTATCTAAAATAATTCCTCATTCCCCTCCCACCAAATATATACCTACTCTTATTTTTACTTGCTTGCCTTTTCTTCACTTTAATTTTTTTTAACCTGTCTCCTTGTTAATTACAAGCATGCTATTACAGGGCTCATGTAGGGCTTTTTGACCTTTCTCCATCATTAATTATAAGCATGCTATTATAGGGCTTATGTAGCGGCTTATTTCTACCTGTATATTTGTAGGGTCTCAAATTTTATTATAGCTTGACACAAATACTTATTACATATTTTTCAAATGGATGACTGAATGACAAAAGCTAGAATAAACCCATATATTTAACATGAGCCATGTTTAAATTATAGCAAATAGATTCAATGAACACTTTGTTGTTGTGATAATAATTGTGTAGAATATTTTGTTTTATTTAATAAACTGTACTTTTAGAAGAGTTTTATATCTAGAAGAATTGTAAAGATAGTATGTCTTACATTTATATAGTATGTTTGTTACCAATGATCAAGTATTAATACATTATTATTAACAAAAGTCCATATTTTATTCAGTTTTCTCACATTTTACCCAATGTCTTTTTTTTCTTCTAGGATTTCAGCCAGAGTAGAACTTTATATTTATTCATCATTTTTACTAGGTTTCTCTTGACTATGACAGTTTCTCATACTTTTCTTGATTTTTGATGACCATCAGTTTTAAGTTGTAGTGGTCAAATACATCGAAAAATGCCTTTCTATTGGGATTTGTCTGATTTTTTTCTCATGATGAGTCTGAGGTTATAATTTTGGGGAGGAAGAACACAGAGAAAAAGTGCCATTTTGATAATCTGGTATCAAAGGTACCTACCATCATATATTAGTCACGGTTCTCTAAAGGGACCGAATAGCATAGACATAATTATGAAGAGAAGTTCATTAAGGAGTATTGACTCACAGGATCACAAAATGAGGTCTCACAATAGGCTGTCTGCAAGCTGAGGAGCAAGGAAGTCAGGCAGAATCCCAAAACCGCAAAAGTAGGGAAGCCAACAGTGCACCCTTCAGTCTGTGGCCAAAGACCCAAGAGCCCTTGGCAAACCACTGGTGTTAAGTCCAAGATTCCAAAAGCTAAAAAACTTCTTAAAAAGAAGTACAAAGCTATATGTACTTCTTTTATAGTTTGGATTATAATCCAATGCAATTTTATTCATGTTGCTGTTTGGACGAACGGAGGCAAGATGGTGCACTTCCGGGTTCTTCTTCACCAACTTTTCCCGCCGGTGCAAAAATGCAGCCAGCACCCAGGGACGGTGCAGACCAACTGGGCATGCGCCAGGTGACGTCAATCCTAAGAGACCAAGATTTACCTGGTCGCACCTGCCAAACGCCCCGTGACACGCCCGTGCCCCGCCTATTGCCCTCCCACTCCTAGAAAAGCCGCTCCGGAGGGACGCCACTGGCGGCCTTCCTCAGTCCTCCACTCTTTTCCGGATGTCGGGACTGCAGGAACTCCGTCGGAGAGCCCCACCAGGGGACTCTGTCGGCCTTCTTTGCCGGAGGCCGACAGACCTCTTCCCCACACCTTAGGTGACCAAAATAAACTTGCAGTTTTGCTCCTACACTTGCCTACTGGCTGGTTCTTTTGTGCCCGCTCTGGTGGTCTTAAATGATGAATTGATGGGTGCTGACGAGTTGATGGGTGCAGCACACCAACATGGCATAAGTATACATATGTAACAAACCTGCACGTTATGCACATGTACCCTAGAACTTAAAGTATAA
>NW_016809536.1:1217367-1227214 GCF_001698545.2 Rhinopithecus bieti | reverse complement strand
CCTAGAACTTAAAGTATAATAAAAAATAAATAAATAAATAAAAATATATATAAATATAAAAAAAAAAAGAAAAGAGAAACAAATCAGTTGCTACTCAAATTATTTCAGCTTTGGCCATGGAGAGGCTTTCCAATTGTTTCTTATGTCCTTTGGCAGACTACCTATTGCATTTTTTTAAAGCGTGCTACTTTATTTTCTGACACGAAAAGGTTCTCAGACTCATGTTGTATATTTTCTGCCTTCATCCCAGACTCAATCATTTCTCCAAATAGCATTTTTTTTTACTGTAGAATTAAGAAAGAAACAATAAGCTATATCTCATTTTTGGTTGCAGTTGATATGCAGACACAGATACACATTGAAGTGCTAGTAGTAGTGTTAGAATTATTTGTTGGGGTCCATCCCACAGACCCCAGCTGAACGATGGATGAATAAGGTACTCAGACAGCAATATTTCAGTGAAGGAGTTGGCCAGGGGTCGGGCAGCTGACAGAAAGACTTGTAGCATCAGCATGCCCCTATTAGCTGGCCCTGCTTCCGTTTATTCTGCACGAATTAATGACAAAGGCTTTGAGTCAACACAACTGTTGGTAATTAACCTGATTGACCACCCCAAGCAGAAAGTATGCACCCTAAAGGTTAGTCTTAAGACCACATGAGTTTACAAGCTATTTAGATAAACTCCCCCACATTCCTTTGTATCTACCCTAATCTATTTAACTAAAGGTAAGGGTATAAAGCTGCCTTCAGCCAAGTGTTGTACTAAAGTTACGCAAACTCTCTGGCTTTCCAAGAGGGTTTGTGGCTATTTCCAATAACCAAAATTTTTCCCACCAGCCTGTCTGAACCCCAACAATTATTATTACATATTTTTGGCATAAATATTTTTTCTAAATATTCTATATGTGTTTATATAGTTCTTACCATAAAAAAAAAAAAACCACTGAATGATATTGCATAAAATGATTAAGACCATTTTTTTGTTGTTTGGACTATGTGAAAACTAAAATTAAATTTGGGCTCTAAAAGAAATTTGATCATCAATACTTCCAAGAAATGTAGTCAGATTGCATATAAATTTTAATTATATAGTAATAACATTTTTAATTGCCCAAATATTACTAGGCATTTATAAAGTAAAGCAGAAGTTTTTTTAAAAAAGGTTTCTGTGACATTCAAGTAACAGAATACTCACAAGAAATTAAAGTTTAAAATACATTTTGAATCCCTTATTGAATTTACTAAATAGCAATATGGAGTCTTGCTAAATTGTCTACTACTAGGAACTGAGCATAAACTACATAAATTGGAGTGATATAATATGCTGCCATGGCAATTGAAAAGCTTATATTTTGCAGCTGAATTTTAAATTGAAATTATGAGACTCATCAATCATTTTTATTTTTACACAGTAGTTGGTAGAATTCTGAGATTTCATATTTGCTTATTGCATAATACCTCCATTTATGTACATATTAAAAGGTGTTTTTTAAATTTTGATTAAGTAAATGCCCCCATAAACCATAGAATAGTTTATTAAATATTAAGAATTATCATTGGTTAAATTTAGAACCATGTTACATGCATGTATTACAATTTATGTTTTCAAGCATACAGCTATCTATAGAAATAAAGAGAAATGACTACTTCTCAGTTATTTGAGATTTGTTATCACATTTAATATTATTAGTAAGCTCATGCATTATCAGTATCTTTATTTCACAGACGTAAGCGGGTATGACATTTGCCAAATTCAGACAATTATTAAATTTAGGAATTCTGCTTTAAATTTAGGTATGTTTGATTCCAGCTCAAATTATTAACATGGTACCATCAATTACAATAGGCATCCTGAAGGTTCTATTGTATAGTCATATAAAATAAAAAATTTGAAAAGTTACACAAGATAATATTATGATTTGTTCTGATAAATTTGTTACAAATAAGTAATATGCCAGCTTAATATTAAAAATGTTGAATATAATTTTAAAGTAAAGCATTAATGCATTTTGCAAATGTAGATTCATATAGTAGATTCACTTATGCAAGACCATGCCTGCCTCCTTCACAAAATCTATGTGTGTTCCCAGCTTTACCACTCACCATTTATCATAGGCAATATAACATGTACATATACATTGCGTTATTAATAATATATATTATGTTTATGTATACTGTTAAATTATATAAGTACATTTATTTTGGGGATGTTTAGAAAATTAGGGGCATTAAATATATGGCCACATAAGATACACGTAAATTAACATTTAAAATGCTTGCCACAAAGTAAGCCGTGATAGACATAAATATTATTTACAACAACACATGCTATCAAATGTTTTGTAATGTGTATATAAACAGTTAATACTTGAGTTTGTGGATTTCCTATAAGAAATGTTTGATATATTACTTCACTAATGTGATTTGACATAAGAATTCTCTTTAATTATTTACACAGACTCGTTGGGAAAAATAGAGTAATTAATATAATGAATCATACCATCTTACAAGCAACAATTTAGTTGTAATTATAGTAGTAGATGCAACCTAATGAATAAGAAAAATGAATTTTATAATGCAAATTTTTCTTTATACAATACAATAAATGTCCTATACTCAGTTACCCAACGATTTTATATTATCTAGTAAGAACTTCTTATATATTATTTTACATTAGTTAATCATAGAATCATGTACCATATTTGCAAGGTCTAACTCCAAGAAAACAGATGAAATATTTTGGTTCTGACTCTGCTAACAGTAGGATCTATCTATCATCCCATTTTCTATGACAGAGCAGGGAGGGCTACTCCGTAAAATAATGGGCAGAGTTTTGGTAAAGGATTATGATATACAGATAAAAATAATAAAAACAAAACAAAACAAAAAAAACACCAGAAGATGTTTAGGCCACATTTTTGTTTATCAGAAATAGATGACAGAAAACAGGTTAAGACTAACGAATCCGTTGCATATTTGTCCCTGTGTATTGTTGTTGCATATACCATCACTCTTCACATATAATTCCAAGGTCTCAGCAATCAAGATAAATGATGGCTTCTATTTCTACCAAGTGAATCATTATTAAAACTTTACCAAAAATATTTTCTTTTCATATTGAGAAAGAGAAAGTACATTTTACCTATCTATTTTCCTGGTTAAGTTCTTTATGATTATGTTGAAAATGATTGGAGATGGGTTGCTGAGGATAAACGAAACACGAACACAGTGGACTCTTCTTCCTTTTTAGCAGCTAGACATATTTCATAATCTATTCTATAGGAAAGATGCACAGTATTACAGATACTATGATTTGATTATTTTACTTAACTTTCTATTGTTAGAAGATTGCAATTAAAATCAGAATGTTTTCTATCATTATATAGATGCTATGTTTTCAAGACTGGTTTAAATAGAAGGGATAATAGAATTACAGAAATGGCCAAAAACTTTCTTTCAATTTGTGCTACTTTATTTCCTTTGTAGATGTTATGGCATTAAGTTCAATGTTTGCTTATTATCCTTTACCTCTAGTTTCTCAACACTTGCTTATAACTTAATGTTTTACTATTTATGTACTCTCAGACATGCTTTGAGGCCCTTATCCACTTCCACACTAATAACAGCATAATCTATCACCCATCTCATTTGCTTCCATGTAATTTTCTTTTTCATTTTCCCCTTAATTATTTGCACTGAAAATTTAAAGCCCCATGTCCTTGGATTCTAATGCAGTCCCAACTTAAATATTGAAAATTACACATATACACATGCACAGACATGTATGTCTGTGTGTCAAGGTTGTTTTTATTTAAAAAAAAAATAGTTGAAACCAGATAATTTAAATTTTGCCATTAAATAGCAATTAATGACTTCAACAAATTAAATGTAACTTGTTATATACTATTTGTATACTGAGAGTACTATGTTAGATAATTAGAGGGAGACTCTAAAGTACAGGGGAAAATTAAAAGTCACATAGATTTTGGAAGAAGATAAACCTGGCTTTGAATATCAGATTTGAAAATATACCTATAATTTGGACACTTTAAAGCACCTTCCCTGTTACTACTATGCTACAAAACCCAATCATCTTAATCCTGATTATTACCACTGCTGCTTATAGCAGCTCTCCCTACTTCAACTCCTGTCCACTTAGGTCAGTGCTATAATTTGAATGTGCAAGCCAAACTGCAAAATGTTTCATTTGGAAGTATTACTCTTCCAAAATGTAAGCTTTGAAACTTAATGGCTAATGTGATGGTATTAAGAGGCAGGAGCTTTTAAGAGATGATTAAGTTATAAGGGTTCCTCCCCTCATGAATGGAGTTAAGGGCCTTATAAAAGATGCTTTATGCATCATTGGGTTCACTTGCCCTTCTGCCTTCCACCACGTGTGGACACAGTGTTCCTCCTTTCAGGAAAATGTAGCATCAAAGTGCCATCTCAGAAGCACAGAATAGCCCTCAGCAGACAACTGAACATTCAGGCACCTTCATCTTGGACTTTCCAACCTCTAGAACTGTGAGAAAATAAATTTATCTTATTTGTAAATTACTCAGTCCTTTGTATTTTCTTCAAGCAGTACAAACTAAGACAGTTTTCATCATTGCATCCAGAATGATCCTTTACAGATATTTTTCCTCCTCTGCCAAAAACACTTCAATGGGGATTTTCCTCTCAGTAAATGTCAGAATCCTTAGTATGGTTAATAAAGGTACTAAAAGTTGTGCTTCCTTCACCCTATCCTTAATTTTTCTTTTATCTCATCCCTTACTACTTTCTTCCTCAGTCTCCATTAGGTTCCTTCACCTCCTCCAGTCTTTCCTCAAAAGACACCATTTAGCAGAGCATCCTCAAGCTACACTAACTTAATTTTAATCAAACACAAATACTTTCTATGCTATTTGTGCTTTATTTTCTCTCACAGCTTATCAGCATCTATAATATTATATATTTTACATATCAATATTTTTCTGTATATGGCCAGTAGATCATAAGTCATGTAAGTTTCTCTTATGTTTTGTTTTGTTTAATTTTTATTTGCTATATTGTGCATTCTGGGATGTTGGTTAACACTAGTGAGCATTAAAAAATAATAGTTTACTAAAAGAATCAATTAATTGCAATGCTGTTAATTCTAAGATATTCGACACAAAAATCTCAGTAAGCTGAGTATTAGTACCATTATTTTTTGAAAGACTACAATATTATAACAATAACAATTTTGCTGAGAATAAGTGTAATTTGCAAAGGTCTTATTGTAAATAATTGTTGTATTAGAAGCATTTATTACTATTAGTGGCTACTATGATGTTACTACTCCTAATTATTATTTTATTATTGCTGCTAACTTTTTAAACAATTTAGATAAATGTAGTTACCTTATTGCTTGAACCCATTTCAGAAAAGTAATACCTTGAAAGAAATACAAAATCCGATTTTAAAGTATCTCACCCTCTTGTAAAAATCTAGAAAACTGTACAGCTGAAGATAACATTTTTTCAAACACTGAACATCAGTCAGGAAAAGACTGTAATCTATCTCTGATAGAGGGAAAACAAATGAGGTGAGACCTAGGAAAGCCCTGCTTTATGCCCAGAAACTGTTTCCATACCACAAAGCAGGAAGGTGAGACCAGACAGAGCCTAACAGTCTTATTGAGTGGAAAAGACAAAGAACAGATTTATTGGAGGCAGACTCAACAAGAATTTTTAGAGCAAAGAGCTGAAAAAAAGAAATGTGCACACACAGAACTTCAGAAATCAGTAAAGAATCCTCTTGAGTCTCCTACTGAATGTCATTCTGTACATACATAGGGAGAAATCCTATGAAGCCAGGCAAAGAACAGACACCTCCAAAATAATAATTACTGGAAAACTACAGACCAAAAAATTTCCAAAACTCCTAGAGGCTTGTGAATCATTCAAGTTCAAACCAGCCAGAGGGAAAAAGTTCGTAAGCACTTAAGCCATTCATTATACACCAGAAATCTTCATCCCTTTGTAACAGAGTACAGCTAGCTCTGGACTCTGGATTTTACTCCAGAACAGCATTAAAATGTAACAGAGAAACAAGTTTCAAAGCTTCAAGCTGATATGTAAATAACTGACCTATCTGCCAGAGCAAAGTTAAATGCACTTTAAAAATTATTTTAATTCAGCTTTGGAAAATATAAAGTTAATAATATTCCCTAAACTAGTGGTCCCCAAACTTTTTGGCACCAGGGATGGGGGTGTGGTCAAGAATAGTTTGGGGATGAAACTGTTCCACCTTAGATTATCAGGCATTAGATTCTCATAAGAAGCATGCAAACTACTTTCCTCACATGCGCAGTTCACAATAGGATTTGAGCTCCTGCGAGAATATAATGCTGTCACCAATCTGACAGGAGGCAAAGCTCAGGCAGCAATGCTCTTGGTTCACCTCTTGTGTGGCCTGGTTCCTAACAAGCCAAGGACCAATAACAGTCTGTGGCCTTGGGATTGGTGACTCCTGCTCTAAACAATAGTATTTCCTAATCAAGCAAAAAGCAGGAAAATATTATTCATAAAATGGAGAAAAATAGCCAACAGAAACATTGGTTCAGAGCCCTAAAGCTTATGAATGTGTATAATAATTCAAAAATAAATGAAAATAAGAAATGCAAACTGTAGAAAAATCCAGAATATCTGAATTAAATATTTTACTGGATAGGATTATCAGCAGAGTGGGCACAGTAAAAGTATCAGTGAACTTGAAAATATATCAATAAAAATTATCCAAATTAATCACAAAGAAGAAACTACTAAAAATGTAATTAACTGCATTAGTGAGCTTTGGGAAAATATTAAGTGCTCTAATGCATGTATAATTGGAAGGATTGAAGAGGGACTAACATATTTGCAGAAGTTATGGCAAAAATGTTTTCAAATTAGATGAAAACTATAAATCTGTAATTCCTATTTGGTCTGTGAATCCCAAGGTGGGTAAACATACTTTTTCTAGTGCAATTCTGAAGTAAAATTTATATTCTAGAGTTACTTTTACTCTACTATTAAGGAGTGAACCTTTCTGGTGTGTAGTGAATGGCCTAAATGTTTATGAAGTTGTTCCACTCTGGCAGGTATAAGCTTGAATGACTGACAAGCCTCTAAGAGTTCTAGGAATTGTTTGGTTCATGATTTTCCAGTTATTATTATTTTTAGGTATTTTTTTCTTCGCCTGACCTCATGGAGTTTCACCCTGTGGAACATACACACACTATAATATATTTTCAGGAAATCAGTGATAAAGATAATATTTTCATAACAGAAAATTTTAAATACATATTATGTGCAGAAAATCAAAGATAAGGAATACTATCATCAGAAATAATGCTACTGTGTCCAGAAAATAATAGAATGTCATATTTAACACAGGGATTAAAGAAAAAGGCTATGATGTTAAGAAGCTTAGTGGCACATGGTAAACCCTAGAGCAACTACTAATAAATAAAATAAAAAATATAGCTAGTAAACTATATGCTTGGCAATTAAACAATTCTTAATAAGGATTTTTTCTTTTTTTTTTTTTTTGAGTGATTGATGAAAATATCCTGTATCTTGATTTTGGCTCTAGACGTGGGTATTTATATTTGTAAAAACATATTGAACTGTACTTTTAAACTCTGCATAAATTGTATTGTGTGTAAATTATGCCTGAAATAATTGATAAACATTGTAAGAATTTTCTGAAGATCTCCTGTGGATTCTGACAAATTTACAGAGTAATGAAAAGTAAATCTTGCGAGAAAGTCGCTCTTCTAACTGTTCTGAAATCACGACTCTTTCTGACATGATTTTCCAAATCACTTTTCTCTAAAGTTCTTTCAGAAACTCATTATCTTTATTATTCGCCACCTTACTCTAACCTCAGCCTCAACTTTTTCATAAACTTAAATTTGTTATTGTCTGCAGTAAACTAGTACTTCTTAGATTTCTTCCAATATCAAGAGGCACAAAAAATAGGATTAAAGATAGAGAGAAAGGGAGAGAGGGTAACAAACAGAGGAAAGAAGCGAGAGACAGGAAGAGAAAAGAGCTTGCAGTTTAATACTTAACTTTCCAATAACTATCATTGTGTTTTTATTATTATTCTTTTTTAACATATAGCATATATTAATTATCAACTAAAACAAGTTATAAATGCATAAGAAACGTGGCTAGGCAATACATCATTGTCATAATTTTGAGGTATTATTTCTTTTTCCTTTTGTTCTGCAACTTGGGATTGTCTTGGGGGATTGGGAGATATTTCATTTATCTTCATCTTACTAAAACTTATTACCAATAAATAAAGAATAAATGTTTGTTGCCCTTGAAATTATTTCAAGAGTCTTCACCATCCTCTTCTCCTCCTGCTGCCTCTAACACACAGCTGGAAATAATTTCACTTAACGTATCACTTGTAAGTTTATTATAGCACTAATCAAGGCTGTCTGATTAAAGTGTCCATCTGGTAAATGATACGTTGGAATAGTTTAAATCAATGTATTATGGTTATGGGTTGGTTTGAAGCTAAGACTTAAATATACCAACACCAATCTTGTCATATATTCTGATTTTCATGGGCAAAGGGAACGAATCTTACCCTACTCTTCTCAGCGTCTTAAATATGTATAAATAAGACTGATGACTCTAATGGACCCTGAAGTCCTCAGTGGAAAGAGGACTGGATAGAGGGATAATAGATTTCATAAAAGAAAAGTAATCACTTATATTGAGAACTCTTGCATGGATCAGAAGACTTAGCAAAACTGTGAGAGAAAGATTCTACCTGATTATGGGCACCTACCTCCTGAGGGAGCTCTCTCTGTAGTGAAACCAAGAATACTTTACTAGTGACTGAATACACTCTGTTGAGCAAGTCTGCGTTCAATGTCCATAAGAAGAAATGATAGACTTACTGGCAGAGCAAACAATTTAAGCATTGACTACAAGTGCAAAATACATTATCATCAAGAAGGAATGCTTAATTGGAGTGTGGAGCAGTTCAGATGGTATTAAGTTGAGACTCAGGGAAGATATGTGAAATCTCAGCAACTGCAGAGAGAAAGGCTGTTCCAAGGACTGCAGATTTACATCGAAGATGAATGAGATGGAAGCTCCCAGGAGAGCACCACAGTGGAACATGCAACACTACTTCAGGCAAGCTAAGCAGCAAGTTTCAGAAACAAAATTATCAGTTCAGGCAGGAGCTGACAAGGATGGTAAGAGTGCAAAGAAAGTGAAAACATGATAAGTTTATTAAATTATGAATAAAATTCAGCTCTTCACTTTGGGAAGTGTATTCCAAAGAAATGCCCAAAAGAGGAAATGTTGAGATCTCACTATTTAGCAGGTTGAGATTGCATTTATGTACATGATTTTTTTGTAACCTTTCCTAGGATATTCACACTGATGGAGTTTTACTATTTTATGTCTATTTTAATGTCTATTAAAATAATCATGAAATTTCGTTGGTATGATAATGTATGCATCAATGTAATTTGATTGTATCATTAAACCTTGGTCATAGTTACTAATTTACTGAATAAATGAAGCTATCTAAAAGCAGGAGAATGGTTGAGACATCAAAAAACAAAGCATATTTTTCAGATTTCATTTGCTTTTTCCTGAATACAGTAGTTTAGTAAAATTGTATTAACTCAGTTAATTCAAAAGAATGTATATTTTATTAAAAACCTTTAGTTCTATAAAACTCTTCCTGTTTCACAGTAGAAATCATTATGTCATCATATTGACTTAATTTCAAACTGCTAGTGATAACACAGTGATGTGGCCTTGTCATAAATTTAAAATAATATAAAATATAAATACATTAAAAT
>NW_016809536.1:1208264-1216108 GCF_001698545.2 Rhinopithecus bieti | reverse complement strand
TCTAGAATGTACACATATTTGAATTAATAGATTAGATAAAATCACTTCGCTAATTCCCTATGCTTTTACTTTTTTCGTTTTTTCCCAGAAACTCAGTAATTATTTTACTTAAAAAAGTTTTACTGAGATATATATTATATGTCATATAATTCATCAATTTACAATGCATAATTCAGTGGTTCTTCGTATGTTTTCAGAGCTGTATAAGCACCACCAAAATCAATTCTAGAACATTTTCATCACATAAAAAAGCAACTCTATAATTATTGGTAGTCGTTCCCTATTTTTCTCTCTTCTCCTCACCTCTCCTCTTCCCTTCACCTCCCAGACCCAGGCAATCACTTATCTATTTTCAGTCTCTATATTTTTGCCTATTCTGAATATACTTTTAAATATTCCTTATGCCTAATTGTAATTATACATCTTTTGACCAACATCTCTCCTCTTCTTTCTCCCACCTACCCACCCACAATGTTCTTCTCTCTACTTTTGTGAGATCAATCATTTTAGATTGCACATATGAGTGAGATCATGCAGTATTTGTCTTTGTGTGCCTGGCCGATTTTACTTAATATAATGTTTTTCAGCTTCATCCATGTTGTCTCAAATGGTAGAATACTGTTCTTTTGTAATGACTGAGTCATATTCCACTGTTTATATATGCTATAATTTTACTTATTCATCTAATGATGGACACACTTAGGTTCTTTCTGTATCTTGCAAATAATGCTGCAATGAATATGAGAGTGCAGATATCTCTTTGAATACTGATTTTGTTTCCTTGGCATAGATATCCACTAGTGGGATTGATGGTTCATGCGCTGGTTATAAGTCTAATATTTTGAGGCTTCTTCATATTGTTTTCCATAACGGAGGCACTAATTTACATTACCATCAACAGAGTGTAATGGTTTCTGTGCTTTTAAAAAAAGTCTAAATCTACCAAGCCACGCACTTAAAATTCTTCAAAATCTGACTTTAGCTAACTATCCTATCATTATCTTCACTCAATTTTTCCTCTAGTCTTTATTAAATCATTCTATTCTTAATATGGCATGTTTCAAACTATGTTTCTTAGCATCTTAAAGTTTTTCAGATAGGGCAAAGCCTCCAATGAACGGTAGAGTGGGTGTGTGGGTGGAGGTGCTCAATAATTGAGATTTGCCCTCTCCTCACACCAAAAAACAGAGACAGCTCTTAAAAAAACTCCATCTTTTTTATTTTTCCCTTTTTTCCCCTTAATTTCTAATCTTGGTTTCTTTAGCGCAAAATATTTTATTTCCAAAATTTAAAATACGCATAATGTAATTTTCTCCATTTCTCTTTATTCAAATCATCTTATATATTTTCTACAGTTTTCCCCATCTCCTTTAATTTGAGAGAGTAGAAACTTATTATTTTGAAGATACACACTCTGTACTCAAACAGTTTTAAACTTTAGTGTCTGTAAGCATTTATCTCTAAGCTATTTATTAATTCCACAAATGTTTATTTAATTCTGTGCATACCACAGTGATTTAAACGAAGACTCTTGCCTTTGAAGAGATTCCACTTTAGCATAGAGAATGCAGAAACTTCAACATAAGTACAATAAGTAAGTAGCTAACACAGTGTATTCAAAAAAAAAAAAAAAAAAAAAAAAAAAAAAAGTGCCCTGAAAAAAGAAAAGGAAGAGTAGGGTAAAAGGGAATAGAGAATATCCTTTAGGAGGGGTTGAGGGTAGATTACATTTTTATGTAGGATGGTCAGGAGTGGATCTAGTTTAGATGATAATAAATAGGCAAAGACTTGACAGCAGTGAGAAAGCTAGCCAAAGGGGTAATCCGAGGAATAAAATGTTCCAGACAGAAAGAACATCCAGTGCAAAACCTGCAGCCTGTCTGGAGTGAGTCCATTGAGAAGAGTACATTTGCTGGGGAGTTCATTTATCTATCCAATGAAATAAACATTTAGACATTTAGGCATATTTTCTGTGTCTTATTGCTAGACAGATAATCATAAATGTTAGTTCTGAAAGAAACCATAGAGATCAAATCCAAGTGTGTAATTCAGGGGAAGGACATTGTTCCCAGAAGTTAACTGACACCTAGTGGCAGAAACAGGACAGATTTCAATTGCTCACTCCATCACTACACAGCAATAAATCCCTCTAAGGCTTTCTCCTAAAGTAGCTAAAATATTTTTTATTTAATTTAATTATTATTTTTTTATTTTCTGGGGAGAGGTAGGGACAGCTTTTAACAAAGACTTGGAGAAAACTAAGTAAATTTATTTCACTTGAAGGACTGCCTGACTTGCCTGTGTGCAATGCCAGTCCTAGTCAATATTAACTGTTGTTTTATTTGCTAAAAAGAGCAGGTGAATATATGGACTTTGTCACGAATCTGATTCCCCTAGCACTTATAAAAAAAGTCCTGTGCACTTGAGGGTATAGATTAAAGTCAGATTTCCTCAGTGTCTTTAAATTTTCTAATATATCTGCCCTAGGAATGAATAATAGCTTATAGTTTTTCATGTATTCTGATTTAAAATATATGACTCCCACTCATTATTTCTGCAGAAATATAAAAATTTGGCCAATTTGATGTGGATATGCTAATATCTGATTTTGTAATTTTAGGAAAAAATATGTACATTTTTACAAGAAACTTTCATAATTGCAGAGACAAATAGCCTATATGGGTTATTTTACCAAACATTATAATCATTGACCCATTGAAGGCAGCACCAAGGAAGATCAACTAAATATCTAGGTAGGAGCTAATGTGTAGTATTGGTTGCAATATGTTATGCACATGCAAAAAATGCATGAATTAGAAAATATATATGCATTATATGTACTTGTGGCATATATTTACACACACACAGGTGTGCACACACACACAACACCTGTGCATCTGTGAAAATATGTGCCACAGGTACATATAATAAGAAAAAATCAAACACTATCACAGACATATACGTCTTTATAATGACTAGCCCTATTATTTTACTATTTGATCATTTATTCCATTCCATAATAAATTTCTAAAAATATATAATAATAATGTCCATTAAGGAAGCAAAAATTAACTTCTGAGAAATGAAACAAATGAGTAGACAATACTATTAGAATTAAGTAAAATTGTTAGGGTTCATACTTTTTGTTAACAATAAAAGAGTGCTGAACATTGTCAGAAATACGGGAAAGCCTAACTTCCCCTCTAAACAAAATTTTTATTTTATATTTATTGAGACAGAGTTTCCCTCTTGTTGCCCAAGCTGGAGTGCAGTCGCGCGATCTCAGCCCATTGCACCCCACACCTTCCTGATTCAAACAATTCTCTTGCCTCAGCCTCCCGAGTAGCTGGGATTATAAGCAACCACCACCATGCCCGGCTTATTTTGTATTTTTAGTAGAGACAGGGTTTCACCATTTTGCCCAGGGTGGTCTCGAACTCCTGACTTCAGGTGATCCACCCGCCTAGGCCTCCCAAAGTGCTGGGATTACAGGTGTGAGCCACAGCAACTAGTCAAAAAATTTAATGCTGACAGCCCAAGCTTTCAGAAAGAGATTCTACCAAGTGTAATGGTGAATTTACGTACCCTCTGTTCAACTTGCATGTATTTTGTAGATGTTTTTCTTATGCAAACTGAAAAACCTCCACGAAATATAGCAGAGTAGCCATGGGTTAAAAACATATAAATTCTTGAAAGGTAGTAGAGTTATCATTTTAATTTAACTTACGCAATACCATATAAACAGCCCATAGAATGGTATACCTGGAAAAGAGTTAAGTGTAACATAGGGAGTATTGACAGTAATCAATTAGAATTTGGCTTTATTTGGAACTCATTTCCTTAGAGAAGAGTAGGTTGAGGAAGTGTTATATTATTTAACTAATTAATTAAAGTTGATAGATTTAATATTTTTATAACATGGTGTATGGTCCCATGGGAAAAAATGAAAAAATGAAAAAAGTAATATTTTGCCTCTGCTCTCCAGAAATCAGAATGTGGGGAAAGTCTTTCATGCAAATTAATCACCATAATACGGTTTAAATGCTTTAAAGATAAATGCCTGAAGCAGGAGAATCGCTTGAGGCCGGGAGTTCAAACCAATCTGCGCAACATAGTGAGACTCTTTCTCCACATATGAAATAAAATAAAATAAATTAATTAAAAATCAAAAGCATAATAAAATAAAAGTTATATGTCAAAATTTTAGAGGAGTATGTTCTATAAGCCATATGTAACTGTTTCATGATAATGAGGATAATGACAAAAGAACAACAGTCATAAAGATTTTAGTGATTGAAACCATTCACTCAATATCCACTTCTTGCTTTACTCTTAAGTAAGAAAGACTACATGAGTATATGATAAAAGTTAGGCACCAATTAAGGGTAAAGAAGACAATTCTAGCATATATACTTTGTGTAACAAGAGCAAAAAAACAAAAACAAAAACTTCAGCTGCACCCCATGTAAAAAGACACTACAGTCAGTTATGAAAGCTCTAGTACCTCCAACATACTTTAAAGAAAATATAATAACCACATTTTAAAATATTTCACTCAGATAAAATTTTCCATTCATTTTTCATATAAAATAAAATGTACTATATGTAATTTTATAGTAGTATAATTATTTATCCAATGTTTTGTAACAGAAGCAAAATGGTCTCTTAAAAGAGCAAAATATGGGCCAGGCGCTGTGGCTCACGACTGTAATCCCAGCACCTTGGGAGGCCGAGGCGGGCAGATCACGAGGTCAGGAGATAGGAGATGGAGATCATCCTGGCTAATAGAGTGAAACCCCGTCTCTACTAAATACAAAAAATTAGCCTGGCATGGTGGCAGAAGCCTGTAGTCCCAGCTACTCTGGAGGCTGAGGCAGGAGAATGGTGTGAACCCGGGAGCTGGAGCTTGCAGTGAGCCGAGATTGCGCAACCGCACTCCACCCTGGGAAACAGAGCNTCTACTCAGGCCTTTCATTTTATATATTTTAGGCATTTCCCATTTTCAGAGATTATGCTTATATTATTCTGAAAGTAAAAAATATGCTATTGAGAAAATTTGAGTTTCCTTTTTTTCTAACATTGTCTGAATTTTTTCATCATATATAAAAATAATTTATTACTAGTAGTATATGCACAGACTTGTTCCACTATCAATTTGAAGTAATAAATAGTAATGATGAAATTAGAATAAATTATCTTTTGAAATGTGTAATATAAAGATTCCACTTTCATTGAAATGCTGTACAAGTCAATAATATGCCTTTGAGCTATACAAGAAGCAGCGTTTTGAGTTTTACATAAACCATCAAGAGAGTACAAAAGTGAAGTCAATCGACCAAACAAGGGAATTCTGCTCATCAGTATTTCATTTTTCAGTTACTTCACCTGAACACAGATCATAGAAAATTCTCACGTTGCTGTTAATCATTAACATTTTTGGTTTTAGCATAAGGTCAGGTGATGTTTTCACACAGTTAATTTTATGAGTTGAATGGCTACCCGTGCAAGTGGTCTCATATTGTACTAAAAAGGCTATTAATAAAAATAATGGTTCAATATTTTGAATGAAAACATATGAGCATGACACTATTTGCCTAACTCTGCATTGAACTGTCAGAGCTGTTTTGGTTGGATGCCAGCATAGGTAATTTAGGTTCATATTGGTCTCCCCACTCAATCTATACAAATGTTTTGCAACTGAATCAATCACTCAGTGGTCCAGTTCGATGACTAAGGTAGCTAAAATGAATAGTTTAACCATGTCACAGCTCATTTGCGTATGTTTCAACCAAGAACAGCTAATAGAAAGGTCAGAGAAGAAAATGTTCACTGAAAGTTCATGTGCCCTAAAGGAAATATGAATCAGGTCTGGTTGCTTTGGGATGTCGGCCTAGTTGAATGTGATTTTGAAGGTTCAAAGGCTAGGAATTATGATTTATTTATTTAATAACTTTAAGACTTAAGAATTAAAATAAAGTTGAAGGTCTATTGCTTATATTTTGATATTCTGCTTTGATGTAAAGGCATGCAATGGATGTGTTTAGGGAAAGTCTCTGTAAGATAGTGTTTTTTTTTTTTTCTGTGTAGTCCACATTAACAAGTTAGAGACACACAGTGTAAAATCTCCATGTAAACTATCTTATCAAAATTATTATGAATATCTCATTCATTTAGAAAATATTTTAAAATGCTATCTACAATTCTAGAATGTACACATATTTGAATTAATAGATTAGATAAAATCACTTCGCTAATTCCCTATGCTTTTACTTTTTTCGTTTTTTCCCAGAAACTCAGTAATTATTTTACTTAAAAAAGTTTTACTGAGATATATATTATATGTCATATAATTCATCAATTTACAATGCATAATTCAGTGGTTCTTCGTATGTTTTCAGAGCTGTATAAGCACCACCAAAATCAATTCTAGAACATTTTCATCACATAAAAAAGCAACTCTATAATTATTGGTAGTCGTTCCCTATTTTCTCTCTTCTCCTCACCTCTCCTCTTCCCTTCACCTCCCAGACCCAGGCAATCACTTATCTATTTTCAGTCTCTATATTTTGCCTATTCTGAATATACTTTTAAATATTCCTTATGCCTAATTGTAATTATACATCTTTTGACCAACATCTCTCCTCTTCTTTCTCCCACCTACCCACCCACAATGTTCTTCTCTCTACTTTTGTGAGATCAATCATTTTAGATTGCACATATGAGTGAGATCATGCAGTATTTGTCTTTGTGTGCCTGGCCGATTTTACTTAATATAATGTTTTCAGCTTCATCCATGTTGTCTCAAATGGTAGAATACTGTTCTTTTGTAATGACTGAGTCATATTCCACTGTTTATATATGCTATAATTTTACTTATTCATCTAATGATGGACACACTTAGGTTCTTTCTGTATCTTGCAAATAATGCTGCAATGAATATGAGAGTGCAGATATCTCTTTGAATACTGATTTTGTTTCCTTGGCATAGATATCCACTAGTGGGATTGATGGTTCATGCGCTGGTTATAAGTCTAATATTTTGAGGCTTCTTCATATTGTTTTCCATAACGGAGGCACTAATTTACATTACCATCAACAGAGTGTAATGGTTTCTGTGCTTTTAAAAAAAGTCTAAATCTACCAAGCCACGCACTTAAAATTCTTCAAAATCTGACTTTAGCTAACTATCCTATCATTATCTTCACTCAATTTTCCTCTAGTCTTTATTAAATCATTCTATTCTTAATATGGCATGTTTCAAACTATGTTTCTTAGCATCTTAAAGTTTTCAGATAGGGCAAAGCCTCCAATGAACGGTAGAGTGGGTGTGTGGGTGGAGGTGCTCAATAATTGAGATTTGCCCTCTCCTCACACCAAAAAACAGAGACAGCTCTTAAAAAAACTCCATCTTTTTTATTTTCCCTTTTTTCCCCTTAATTTCTAATCTTGGTTTCTTTAGCGCAAAATATTTTATTTCCAAAATTTAAAATACGCATAATGTAATTTTCTCCATTTCTCTTTATTCAAATCATCTTATATATTTTCTACAGTTTTCCCCATCTCCTTTAATTTGAGAGAGTAGAAACTTATTATTTTGAAGATACACACTCTGTACTCAAACAGTTTTAAACTTTAGTGTCTGTAAGCATTTATCTCTAAGCTATTTATTAATTCCACAAATGTTTATTTAATTCTGTGCATACCACAGTGATTTAAACGAAGACTCTTGCCTTTGAAGAGATTCCACTTTAGCATAGAGAATGCAGAAACTTCAACATAAGTACAATAAGTAAGTAGCTAACACAGTGTATTCAAAAAAAAAAAAAAAAAAAAAAAAAAAAAAA
>NW_016809536.1:1199189-1205058 GCF_001698545.2 Rhinopithecus bieti | reverse complement strand
AAAAAAAAAAAAAAGAGAGAGCAAAATATGTCTTCATCATAATTTTTAAACACATTTTTTACTTTCATGATATACTCTATTAATATTTCCTAAATAACTCTGTACTGTTATAACTTCAAAAACTTCAAAATTTTACTATATACAAAATCTTGGACTCTTAAAACGAAATGCTTCAGGAATATATTGGGTATATTTTCATTCAAAATGGTATATTTTACTTCCAATGCTAAGATTTAAATATCTAGCAATCATAGAAATTCCTGAGTTATCAACTATTATTTTACCTGTTCTAATTTTTGTTGTCATTAGGTTTCTAAATTTTCAATAATATTTTCTAGTATTTTCTCTAAATTGTTAATATGAATGCAATCTCACTACCTGTCATTGTATTGTTGGACAGAAGAGAGTCCGGTAAAGTATCTGTAATAAAATGTTCATTTTGAATATTTCTTCAAAGAATTATGACAATTCTAGTAAATTAAATTATTTATGATTTTTAGGCCTTTATAACTTTATGCCAACTATGTTCATATGTACTATATTTGTTTTCTAAATATATGTTTCTGTATTTGCTTTACTGTCTTGTTACAATTCTTTGGCTGTAAGAAATAGAGAAACAAATCAAATTCCCTTGAGCAAATGTGTATTTTTTTTCCTCCTGATTTTGGAAGACTAGAAATAAAATGGTTTTGGGCAAAAATTGATCCAGAAACTTAAAGAAATCATCAAAATCTGTTCTCTCTCCCTTTCTTTCTCTTTTCTACTTCTTAGTGTGGTGAGGAAAATGTGGTGGGAATTCTTGATACTTACTCAGCTAGCTATAGGTATGACTCAACTTGGACTTTTGGGTTTTTTTTTTTTTTTTTTTTTTTTTTTTTTTTTTTTTTTTAACTCTTAGGGGAAAATTTGAAGAAAAGGAAAGATCTGTTTGAATTTAACATGTGCAAGATTAGACCAATAAAATGTAATAGTGTAACTGTTACATTCCTGAAACATGTGCCTACACATATGGCCAGGAAAGCAATAGACTGTGAAGGCAGCCCTACCCCAGTTACATGATTGGAATGGGGATAAAGCAATTCTCAAAGAAGGAAGGGGTGAGTTCCTGGACAAAGTCAGCTCCAAATGTGATATCAAAGTATAAATTGCAAAAAGTTAGAAGTGTGAGTCTGATAAGAAGAAAAAATAAACATTATTTCAAAGATATGTTCTCTTCTTAATGAGAGGAATAGTAAGATGGTAAACCTGATTCAAATATCATTTGAGAAACTGGAATAAGTATAAATACATCAAAATAGCACACAGAAATACATCTTTTAATTATAATAATTTACAGTGAATCTCCTACAGAGTTATAAACCATAACTTTTATCTTTTCTATTAGACAAGAATTATTTACATTACTATTAGACTTGAATCAGTTGCTTTGCTACTAGTGTCAATGAACAGAAAAAAAAAAATCAAACAAAGGTATACACCTGTAGAAAATCAGATAATCTTCATTTGGACTGCTACATAGCATCCAGCACAAAACTGAAAAAACTATATACAACCCCTTTGCTTTACTTACAAATTTGAATTTTTTTTATTAATAGATGTAATATGAAGATTACCTAGCTTGGAGTTGGGTGTCTCGTTTCTAAAGTCGGCTTATTGCTTTGAACCAGGCACTGAATGTTTCTAACACCTGGCTCCTCACATCTAAAAATCTGTTATTCCAAACTTTGACTACATTATGTCTCTTAGGATGAACTATTCTGTTTCAAACTGTGGAATACATAAACTTATGTTTTATGATTTTACAAAAGAACTTTAGTAATATTCTATCCAAGCTTTACTCAGATCTAATTAACAAATACCCTTTTGCAACTATTTAACAGCTTTATTGAACTGTAATTGTTATACAAATAACTGCATATATCTGATCTCTACAATGTGATAAATTTGAGTGTATGCAAACATCCCAATACTATGACCACAATGAAGATAATAAAAATATCCAACACCTTCCAGTTTCCTTGTGTCTTTTTTGTCTTTGTGTGTACTTACTTGTTTTGTTTTGTGGTAAAAGCCCTTAACATGAGATCAATCCTCTAACAAAGTTTGAAGTGTACAATACTGTATTGTTAACTATTAGAACCATGGTTGTATAGCAGAGCTCTAGAATTTATTAATCCAGTATAACTAAAACTTTATGCTGGAAAGATAAAGATAATTAAAACATGGAAGCTATTCTAAATTATGTGAGGTCAACTGTAAAGAAAAGATATGTAAGCAATCACAGTGTTATAGAATTATATGTGCTATGATGAAATATATGTCATATATTTTAAAATGGTCTTGAGGTTTAAAATTGAACACAGCCAATACTAAATCAAATATTTCACGGAAAAGGGTGGATGCCTCACTGAGATGGACTCTCTAACTCAGGAAAATAGGTATGTGTATTAATAAATATGGGCCATCGTTAGCTCTGAATATTTTTTTCTTTGTTAGATGGTAAACTTAATGATGGCAAGATATCACCTATCTTTTTATTTTTCAGTGATGTATTCCCAGGACTAAGTGTTATGACAGCAATTACAGGGTCAATATTTGTTCAATCTTAGCAAAAATACCAATGTATAATCAAAACTAATTTTATAACTAAGAGTTTCAATAATATTTACTAATTCAAAGTGAAACAAAATCTTACTACAATGCACTAGTAAAGATTTTATACATCCACATTTATATGTATATGTTTTAAAGTGCACTGAGAACAGCTCAAAGCATTAAACTGCTAAAATGTTAACACTAAGTATTGAATACTTTACAATCCACACTCAAAGATGCACATGTTATAATGTTAATACATTTTAATAACAATATTTACAATGGTATATTTATTCTATTTGTTTCCACAAGCAGTACATCTAACATATTTCTTGTTTTGCATGCCCAGATAACAAATAGCTTTCAACCACATGTGAATATTCATGAACTATACCTTTAAACTAGTGAGAACTATTTTTAAAAGAAGAAGTAATGGGTGTTATCTCGTTTCATGTATTGACTTGATTTGATAAAATAAAATCACCTGGAAATGATTTTCTGGCTGGGAACATCTTTCAGTACAGTGCTTTGACCTACCCTGTTAGATCTCATTTTATTCTTATGTCCTTAAGCCTTCAAAAGCTTTCTGCTCTTTCCATTTATGAGCATGCCAGTGACATTCCCATGTTCCTTCTCATCTACTTTTTGATGTTCCTATACAATCTGATGATTCACCTTTCTCAGTGAGCACAGGGAATATTTTCAAGTACTATTTTCTTGACAACTTCAAATCATCAAACTATATTGTATAACAAAGGCTACTCTACCTAAACTAGCAACTCATTTTATTTGATGTTCTAGCTGTCAGTTTTAAGTGCTTTGATTATTTCATCTTCTTTTGGTAAAATAGTTTTGTTCTGGCATTTGGTAAAGATCTTATGTCTAATTTTGATCACATCTTCATTAATTTTGGTAAGTGAGGAATATATTTATTTTATAAGAATGCTTGCCTTGCTTGTGGTCATTTTGCTTTTATAAATTGTTTTAGAACGTTATTACCTTGGACTTCTAGACTCACTATTTCACATAAGTTTTCAAAATTCTAATAAAATTAGAAGGAAGATGAATAAAGTTACAAAGGAATGTAAACTGTTATAATTTTTAAGCTCTAAACTTTTTTTATTTGTTAAAGATAGATATTTTCTTTATACTTCCTGTAACCTTGCTTTCTGTGGAATTAAGTAAGCTTAGATCTGAATTTAATTTGATAGTCATTTTCTGCTTTTGGTGATTTCATAGTCATGCCAACTTCCTAATAAGTTCAATTATTTTATTGTCCTCAATTATTTTGTGTGAGTTACATTTGAAGTCAAAAAAAGCATCTTAAGAAAATTATCAAACCTTACTTTGTGGGAAATATATGTGCCATCTTCCATCATTCATAAACCACTGTACTCTTTAGCTTTATTCCTGTGAAATGTTGAAAATGCATTTGACACAAAGAAGTAATAGAGATATATTATTTGTTTTCATTGCTAAATAAATGATAACCATACCAATGAAATTAATTAGTTAAGGCATTTTACAAATCAAAATGTATTTGGCTGTCAACAAAAAGGAAGACAATGTATATATAAAGTAAGTACAGTATTTCACTAATGCCAAGTAAATTGTTTGGGAACATCAACATTACAATATTATGACATACCTCTGTCTTTCACCTCCATTACCTGACAACTTTCGTATTTTGAACTTGCAGCTTATATAACTTTTGGTAATTACTATACATTAGATGCAGCTTCCAAAGGGCCATGATTAGTAAGCTAGCAATAATGCTATATGAAGAAATTGGAATAAATGGATAATTGGATGAGGGGGAAAAAACTAACTTTTAATGCTCTAGTACTTCATATTACATAAACATGTTTAATCCATTGAATACATTTTGAGGTCACTTTGTTTTTGCTAATTCATATTTACTACTAAGAAACATTGAATATTAATAGAGTGTATCTCACCTGCCTCAATTATAAAACCTGTAAGTAATAGAATCAAAGTTGGAGTTTGGGTGCTTTGAAATTCATAGCTTACACTCTTTGTTGCTGTTGCTGTTTCTATTGTTCTTCCTTAAGCATTTCTATTTTGATTGACTGACTCAAATCACCTTTATTGGCTTCTCTCTCTCTCTTTCACATATATATAAAGGTTTATTTTACTATCAGGATTTCATGTGTAATAATAGTGAGAATGTCTTCTTCCCCAGAAACATTTTCATTTTAAAGTACATCCTTATACTGAAGTCATCAGCTAGTAAATGAAAAGGGTTTAAGTTGTTTTAAAGCTTTATATATGTTTGCCACAGCCAGGTTTCTTATTGTAGAAATACAGAGACTATTTATACAGACACCAGATATTGTATGCCATTCTCCTAATAGAACAAGCAATATAGCTAAATAGTTTTAAAAAAAAGCTTTAGTGTGAGAAAATGATGCTTTTAAATCCAAACTCCATTTCTAGATGTGTGAACTTTTGGAATATCAATTTTCAGAGATGACATTGCCTTTATTGTCTATTTTGTCAAATGGAGCCCTCAAAGTGTTTTCTTTTTTTTTTTTTTTTTTTGAAAGATTTATGATAATGTATTCAAAGGCAATGTGACTTAGTAGTGACTAAGATCACCACTGACCCAGAGAGAAATATAACAAGAAACAGATATACCTATTGATATGGTTTGGATTTGTGCCCCCACCCAAATCTCATGTTGGATTGTAATCCCCAGTGTTGGAGATGGGGCCTGGTGGGAGGTGTTTAGATCATGGGAGTGGATTTTTCATAAATGGTTTAGTATCACCCACTTGGTGATGTCCTCCTGACAGTGAGTTTTGTTTAACATCTTGTCATTTAAAAGTGTGTGGCACTTCCTCCCACTCTCTCTTGTGGTCCTGCTTTTGCCATATGGTGTGCCTGTTCCAACTTCATCTTCTGCAGTGAGTAAAAGCTCACTGAGGCTTTCCCAGAAGCCAAGTGATGCTGTTGCAATGCTTGTACAGTCTGCAGAACTGTCAGCCAATTAAACCTATTAAAAAAATAAATCACCCAGTGTTGGGTGTTTCTTCATAACAATGCATGAGTGACCTCATACACCTACTATGTACTAGGCATTATTCTAGTTTAGGCAACAGATGTCAAAATATGAGTCTTTTTATTAAGATGCAACTAAAGGAAAACTTACTCCCAAGAGAGTAAAGTAGTAAGAGCCAATATTGTACCCCTTTTCTTTCTTTCTTCTCTTTTCTTTCTTTCCTTCCTTCCTTCCTTCCTCCCTCCCTCCCTC
>NW_016809536.1:1192578-1198683 GCF_001698545.2 Rhinopithecus bieti | reverse complement strand
CTCTTTCTGTCCTTTTCAGGTATTTCATCTGGCTTTTGAAAATTTTAAATAAAAGTCATTCTTATACCGACCATGCATATTTGTCATAGTTGGCAAATAAAATAAAGTAGGTTCAAGGAAGTATAATAAGTACCCAGAAAAAACTTTTACTGGGGACTCCAAAAGGGAGAAGGGTGTGAAGGTAGTGAGAGTTGAAAAATCACCTATGGGGTACAAATTTATTGTTTGGGTGATGGGTATACTAGAAACTCCAACACCACCACTATGCAATATATCCATATATCCATTGTGCGATATATCCATGTAACAAATCTGAATATGTACCTGCAAATCTAAAATAATAACTAAAAAGTTCAAATTAATTTAATCTTAAAAATAAAAGTAATAAATATAACTTGTATTACATTTTGAATATTATATGTTTAACTGTGGATAATCCAGTAGTACTTTGACATATTTACCTTATTATATTCTATACCCACAATATTTTAATGCAAGAGTATTGTAGGATATTGTGATGAATTAAAACACTATTTTACCTCACTATAATTTATTTACTAATTGTTTGGTGTAGAGATAGAGGATAATTGTGATAGAATGATTTTTAAGATGCCTGCAAAGGCAGGAATTCAAATCAATTATAATTGGTAGCCATATGAAGAAATGTTGCTTATGATAAGTTGTGATATTATCAGAATATAAATTACTTGGATGACTATCCTCATAATATATCTATCATAATCAGAATTAAACTTTATTTTTAATTAGCAATTATCTCAATTTGAGTGACTTTTCAACACCATACTTATTTTGTAAGATTGACAAGTGTCTTTATATATTTAATTTAAAAGAAGCACTAATGGTTTCCAATCTTATGAACTAAACTGTGTTTAAAAGGTATTAAAACTCACATATTTGTCAAGATTAGGATAATATAAACAGTATTTTTCTAGAGATAAAAGCCTAATACAAAAGCTAATACCTATTTCTACTTTTGATCAATCCACAGGTTAAAGAATTACAAAGAAAATTAAATTTATTTAAAAAAATGATATCTAAATCAATGGCTTACTTATATGTTTGTAGCAACCATTAAGAAAGTATACTGGAAAGTATACTGGAAGAAGTAGACACACACTACCTTCTTATATAGGTCTCTGAATAATAGTTAAAAGTTGTGTCATTTTACCTGATGAACCAAAAACTCAGAGGAAAGACCTGATATCAGTATGATGCTTTTAAACAGTCTCATTTTGATGGAGCATGAAAATGTGACACAGTCAATTTTTGCTGAAGAAATGGTGGTAAGCTTCAAATATTCAGTCCTCACAGCAACATATTCCAAGCCTTCATAAATGTATATAAACTGTTATAGTTGTTGAAGAACAAAAGCTTTCACAAATCCAAATCTTTATCTGGCTTTTCATAACATAGGCATAAATGATTTTTTTTTTTTTTTCCTAAATAAAATTACTGGTCAAGTGCAGTGGCTCATGTCTGTAATCCCAAAACTTTGGAAGTCCAAGGCAGGAGGATTGCTTAAGTCCAGGAGCTCAAGACCATCCTGGGCACGACAGAGAGGCCCCATTTCTATAAAAAATAATAAAAAACAGCCAGGCATCTGGGCATATCCCTGTGGTCCCAGCTGCTTGGGAAGCTGAGGCGGGAAGATAGCTCGAGCCCGGAAAGTTGAGCCTGCAGTGAGCCATGATTGTGCCAATGCACTCCAGCTTCAGCAACAGAGTAAGAGTCTGCATCAAATAAATAAATAATAAGCAAACAAGCAAATAAAACCAATAAATAGAATTATAGAATTAATTCTGACAGGAAAAAAACGAATATCTCTAAATTTTGAATTATTCATTGTTTAGCTATAAGAACTATTTTTATTCTAATCATCTTAAATTTAAATGGGACTAGAAGTCATCACGTGTTAAAATTGATGTATGAAATATTTATGGATATTAAATAATTTTACGAGGAATTATTTACATAACAGCCTTAAAATAAAACTTCCTATCAATAACATGAAATTATACTCACTTAATGTCTTTTTTTATAATTTATTGTTTCAATGTGTTCTAAATTTTACCTATAGTAAGATGATTTTGGCCTGTAGAATTCTAAATTTTCTTGAGCTTCTCATTATTCCCAGTAACAGAAACAGGATGATAATATACATAATGTACAGAATAGAATTTAAAACTATTTAAAATCTAGTATTTTGTCAATAGTTCCATCCTACTCTGAATATATTGAATAAGGAATTGAACGCTTGTATAATACTCTTGTTCATTCCATATTTTCTCTTTCAGTTGAAAAGCATTCTGTCTTAATACCTAGCTACTAAGACATTTCATGTATGTGCCAGTATGGAATACCAAGGTCTTTTCTTTCTTTTGTTTGTAGCAAATGAAGGTTTCCCTGACATAATGAAAAAATAATATATTCAGATAGTCATATAATTGGTATAGTATTGTAGAGGCTACATGCTTATGAATGTGTCGTGCCCCAGTTCTTTCTCCCTCCCTGGAGGTAACCTTCATAAGAGTTCATTCTTTTTATTTTTATTTTTTTCTTTGAAGACATAAATGGCATATTTACAAGTTGAATATGTGTAACCTTATAGCACGATACCAAATGGAGCATGGCAAAAACAAATGAAACAGTTTGAATGGCTGATAACTACTTGAAGTTATGCTAGTCTCAAGGCAATAACAGCAGTTAGAAAATATCCGGCTATTCAAACACTAACTGTATTTCTGTTAGTATAAATCTATAACCATTATATGATTAAAGTATTCTCCAATACTCTGAAACAATTCCCATTACCTCATGTAAAATGTATAGCTAACTGGCAAAGAAAGGCTATGAAATTGTGTAAAAATTGTTTCATAAATTTTATCAAATAAATTCTAACTTTGTCTCAGGAGTCCAATTCAATGGTTAAACATAAATTTTATCAGAAATCAAAGCCATGAAAGAAAATAATCTTTGAGATGAGGACTGTACTTACTAAGAGGTTTTTTCCTTTCTATAAATTCATAATATATAAATTTTCATAAGCATAATTGATATTTCACTGAATATCAGTTATGTGATATGTGAATTGAAGAAATCTAGAGTAGTAACACCCACTATTATTATCAAAATATTGTTTAAAATTGCCCTGATGATATCACAGCTGTTACTCTGGTACACAGTTCAACGACAATGCACTTAATTTTCTTTTCCAAAAATAATAAAAGGGATTTATTCCTATGCTGGGAAGCAATAGAAGTATTAAGCAAATGCTTGTATAGTGGTGCAATATATTAGTTGCACAATACATTGTTATGAGTTCTTAACATTTCCAGGGACTCATCTAGATATTGGGATGATACAGTAAACAAGTTATAAAGTTTCTAAAAGTCACAAAGTTTCTATACCTCATAGTAAGAAATCATAAAAAAAAATAACATTGCAAAGCTAATTATAATCATATTTAAAGAACATATCAAAAAAATGAAGAGGATGAAGAGGAGCTGGCTCTCAGGAAGGTAAAGAAAGGCATTACATCTTTTCTGAAGGGTATTTAAGATGAGAAGAAATTAACTATATAGAGATCTATGGAAAACTTTTATAAAAGTAAAAGCAGCTAGGTGCAGTGGCTCATGCTTGCATTCCCCACAGTTTGGGAGGTGGAGACAGCAGGATTACTTGAGGCCAGAAGTTTGAGACAAGTCTAGGCAATATAGTGAGATTTGATCTCTTCAAATAAAAATAAATATCCAGGTGTGGTGGCACGTACATATAGCTCCAGTTACTTGGGAGACTGAAGCAGTAGGATCATTGGAGCTTAGGAGTTCGAGACTGCAGTAAGCTGTGATCATGCCACTGAACTCCAGCCTAGGTGACAGAATGAAACACTGCTTCTAAATTTTAAAAAATAATAAAAATGAAAATAAAAAGCAAATTTGAAGGCTTAGATATGGGAAGAAACCTAGCATATCCAAGGAACACTAAAGTGGACACTATAATGCATCATTCACCATCTAACACTCATTTCCCAAGCTGCTAGATATTATGCTTGAGAAAGCTGAGTTGGAAATATATGTCTATATATCTATTATCTATATACTTATATATCTGTATGTTGATATAAATATATCTCTATATCTATTTAAAAGTTTGCTTTCTTCAGCTTATAAATTATATATAAAGTCATGGCATTAGGTTGAGGTTCTAATATAAAAACAAAACTAGGAAAGAGGGCAATGCCAGAGTTGTATAAATTAACTGAGAGATCTGGTAGAAAAAGATGAAGACGAAAAAGAAATTGAAGAAGAGCAATCAGGAAAACATGGGCAGTGATGTTCAGGTAAATGGTTACTCGCAACTGGCATACAGCAAAGGAATGGAGGTACAGGATGTTGATTCGTAGTGTTTTGCAATTTATGTGGTGTCAATATTGCATCGTGGATTATTTCAACCTATCAAAGTGATGTCATTGAATATAGAGTTGGAACAGACACACGGGGAGTCACATCAGCGAGATGGCAGACTAAAGATCGCAGCCTTTATTCACTCATAAAATGACAATTTAATAACAACTTGTTAACAGAAATAAATCTAAGACATCCAGAGTAAAATTAAGCTGCAGCAACAAAATGGATCATAAAAATGAAAGATGACTACATAGAGGAGCATTAGAAGCATTCTATCTGTGTCAGTCCATCCATCAGCATGGCACATGTTGGCACCAAGAGGGATACCCTAGGCAGAGATCTCTAGTGGAGAAAAAAAGAACATTTGCAACCAAGTACTCCAGCAGTCTTTGGTGCTGCAGAGGACATTCAGAGCTTTCACCACTGAGTATTTTTGCAGTTTTTGCCAATACTGACCCTAGCTGATGAGACAGCCTGGAATCCATGCTGCTGTGCCCTTCCCCACTAAAGCCAGAAGAATTTCACACACCCCAAATAACAACACTTGAATTAATATGTAAGTGAAGGTCTTTCCCCACCAAAGCAAAAGTTTCTAAAATGTGAAATAGATGATTACATAAATGCATGGATATCAATGCACAGCTACATGCAATATGAAAAGTCAAGAAAACAGCACAACCCGTGGAATACAATAAATTGCCATGAACCAATCCCAAAGAAATGGAGATCTATGAATTGCCTGGAAAATAATCTAAAATAATGATTGTTTTATAAAATTCTCAGCAAATGACAACAGAACACAAGACAACAGCAAAAATAAGGAAAACAATATATTAACAAAATAAAATTTAATGAAGAAACAGGAATTATTTTAAAAACTGAGCAAAAGTTATATAACTGAAAATACAATTGATTAAAAGAAAAACAATATAGAGTTTCAGCAGCAGACTCAATGAAGCAGAAGAAAAAGTCTGTGAATTGTGAGACAGTCATTTGAAATTATTCAGTCAGAGGAGAAAAAGAAGGTTAAAGAATAAAGAAAGCCTATGGGTTTTATTGGACACAATCAAACAAACTAATATCCACATTACAGAAGTCCAAGAACAAGAGACATAGAAATATACAGAAATCTTATGTAAAACGAAATAGCTAAAACTTCACAAATCTTGAAAGAATTATAAACATACAGATTCAAGAACTCAAAGGGTCACAAAAGAATCAATACAAAATGCTATGCTGAGACATTATATAATTAAATTTTCAAAATCTAGGACAATGAATTTTAAAAACAGGAAGAGAAAAGCTACTCATCACATATACTGAAATCCTCCAAATATGATCAGTGGGTTTCCCAGAAAATACTATCAGGTGAGGAAAGAGTGGCATGTCAGCCAGGCATGGTGGCTCACGCCTGTAATCCCAACACTTTGGGAGGACGAGGTGGGTGGATCACCTGACGTCAGGTGTTCGAGGCCAGCCTGGACAACATGGCAAAAACACATCTGAACTAAAAAGACAAAAGTTACCCAAGCATGGTGGTGCGTGCCTGTAATCCCAGCTACTCAGGAGGCTGAGGCAGGAGAATCTCTTGAACCTGGGAGGCAGAGGCTGCAGTGAGTCAAGATCATGCCATTGCACTCCAGCCTGGGTGACAAGAGCGAAACTCTGTCAAAAAAAA
>NW_016809536.1:1190050-1192140 GCF_001698545.2 Rhinopithecus bieti | reverse complement strand
AAAAAAAAAAAAAAAAAAAAAAAAAAAATGCATGGAATGACATATTCCAAATACTATAAGAAATAAACCTTTCAACCAATAATACTATACCATGATAAAAATTATCCTTTACAAATAGACAAAATCTTTCCCAGAGGAACCAAAACTGAGAAAATTCACCACCCATAGACCTGCCTTACAAGACAGACAAAGAAAAGGTTTTCAATAAAATTCAACACACTTTCATGCTAAAAACTCTTAATAAACTAGGTATTGAAAGAACACAACTCAGGGCGGTTCCAAGATGGCTGAATAGGAACAGCTCCAGTCTATAGCTCCCAGCGTGAGTGACGCAGAAAACAGGTGATTTCTGCATTTCCAACTGAGGTACCGGGTTCATCTCACGGGTGCTTGTGGGACAGTGTGGGGAGGACGGTGGGTGCAGCCCACCGAGCAAGAGCTGAAGCAGGGCGAGGCATTGTCTCACCCGGGAAGCTCAAGGGGTAAGGGAATTCCCTTTCCTAGCCAAGGGAAGCTGTGACAGATGGCACCTGGAAAATCCGATCACTCCCACTCTAATACTGCGCTTTTCCAACAATCTTAGTAAACGGCACACCAGGAGATTACATCCTGTGCGGGGCTCAGAGGGTCCCATGCCCACAGAGCCTCACTCATTGATAGCACAGCAGTCTGAGATGGAACTGCAAGGCAGCAGCGAGGCTGGCAGAGTGGCACCCGCCATTGCTGAAGCTTGAGTAGGTAAACAAAGCAGCCAGGAAGCTAGAACTGGGTGGAACCCACTGCAGCTCAAGGAGGCCTGCCTGCTTCTGTAGACTCCACCTCTGGGGGCAGGGCATAGCCGAACAAAGGGCAGCAGAAACCTCTGCAGACTTAACTGTCCCTGTATGACAGCTTTGAAGAGAGCAGTGGTTCTCCCAGCACGGAGTTTGAGATCTGAGAGCAGACAGACTGCCTCCTCAAGTGGGTCCCTAATCCTCCATTAGCCTAACTGGGAGGCAACCCCCAGTAGCGGCAGACTGACACCTCACATGGCCGGGTACCCCTCCAAGATTAAGCTTTCAGAGGAATGATCAGGCAGCAGCATTTACTCTTCAGCAATATTTGCTGTTCTGCAGCCTTCGCTGCTGATACCCAGGCAAACAGGTTCTGGAGTGGACCTCCAGCAAACTCCAACAGATCTGCAGCTGAGGGTCCTGACTGTTAGAAGGAAAACTAACAAACAGAAAGGACATCCACACCAAAACTCCATCTGTATGTCACCATCATCAAAGACCAAAGGTAGATAAAACCACAAAGATGGGGGAAAAACAGAGCAGAAAAGCTGAAAATTCTAAAAATCAGAGTGCCTCTGCCCCTCCAAAGGAACACAGCTCCTTGCCAGCAATGGAACAAACCTGGAGGAAGAATGACTGACGAGTTGAGAGAAGAACACTTCAGACGATCAAACATCTCTGAGCTAAAGGAGGAAGTTCGAACCCATCGCAAAGAAGCTAAAGCCCTTGAAAAAAGATTAGACGAATGGCTAACTAGAATAACCTGTGAAGAGAAGTCCTTAAATGACCTGATGGAGCTGAAAACCACGGCACAAGAACTACATGAAGAATGCACAAGCTTCAGTAGCCGATTTGATCAAGTGGAAGAAAGGGTATCAGTGATTGAAGATCAAATGAATAAAATGAAGCAAGAACAGAAGTTTAGAGAAAAAAAAGTAAAAAGAAAAGAACAAAGCCTCCAAGAAATATGAGACTATATGAAAAGACCAAATCTACATCTGATTAGTGTACCTGAAAGTGATGGGGAGAATGGAACCAAGTTGGAAAACACTCTGCAGGATATTATACAGGAGAACACCCCCAACCTAGCAAGGCAGGCCAACATTCAAATTCAGGAAATACAGAGAATGCCACAAAGATACTCCTCAAGAAAAGCAACTCCAAGACACATAATTGTCAGATTCACCAAAGTTGAAATGAAGGAAAAAATGTTAACGACAGTCAGAGAGAAAAGTCAGGTTACCCACAAAGGGAAGCCCATCAGACTAACAACGGATCTCTCAGCAGAAACTCTGCAAGTCAGAAGAGAGTGGGGGC
>NW_016809536.1:1185732-1189023 GCF_001698545.2 Rhinopithecus bieti | reverse complement strand
AAAATTGACAAATGGGATCTAATTAAACTAAAGAGCTTCTGCACAGCAAAAGAAACTACCATCAGAGTGAACAGGCAACCCACAGAATGGGAGAAAACTTTTGCAACCTACTCATCTGACAAAGGGCTAATATCCAGAATCTACAAAGAACTCAAACAAATTTACAAGAAAAAAACAACCCCATCAAAAAGTGGGCAAAGGATATGAAAAGACACTTCTCAAAAGAAGACATTTATGCAGCCAACAGACACATGAAAAAATGCTCATCATCACTCGTCATCAGAGAAATGCAAATCAAAACCACAATGAGATACGATCTCGCAGCAGTTGGAATGGTGATCATTAAAAAGTCAGGAAACAACAGGTGCTGGAGAGGATGTGGAGAAATAGGAACACTTTTACACGTTGGTGGAACTGTAAACGAGTTCAACCATTGTGGAAGACAGTGTGGCAATTCCTCAAGGATCTAGAACTAGAAATACCATTTGACCCAGCCATCCCATTACTGGGTATATACCCAAAGGATTATAAATCATGCTGCCATAAAGACACATGCACATGTATGTTTATTGTGGCACTATTCACAATAGCAAAGATTTAGAAGCATCAATGTCCATCAGTGATAGCCTGGATTAAGAAAATGTGGCACATATACACCATGGACTATTATGCAGCCATAACAAAGGATGAATTCATGTCCTATGTAGGGACATTGATAAATCTGGAAACCATCATTCTCAGCAAACTGTTGCAAGACCATAAACCAAACACCACATATTCTCGCTCATAGGAGGGAATTGAACAATGAGAACACTTGGACACAAGAAGGGGAACATCACACACTGGGGCCTGTCATGTGGTGGGTGTAGAGAGGAGGGATAGCATTAGGAGATATACCTAATGCAAATGATGAGTTAATGGGTGCAGCACACCAACATGGCACATATATACATATGTAACAAACCTGCACATTGTGCACATGTACCCTAGAACTTAAAGTATAATAAAAATAAATAAAATAAAATAAATAAAGAACATAACTCAAAATAATAAGAGCCATGTATGACAAACCCACAGCCAACATTATACTGAATGTACAAAAGCTCGAAGCATTCTACTTGAAAACTGACACAAGATAAGGATGCCCTCTCTCACCACTCATATTCAACATAACCAGAGCAATTTGAAGTAGCCAGAGTAATCAGGCAAGATAAATAAATAAAGGCATCCAGATAGGAAGAGAGGAAATCAAACTATCTCTGTTTGCAGATGATATAATTCTATATCTAGAAAACCCCATAGTCTTGACTCAAATGTTCCTTCTACTCATAAACAACTTCAGCAGTTTCAGGATACAATATCAAAGTGCAAAAGTCACTAACATTTCCATATACCAACAACAGCCAAGCTGTGAGCCAAATTGGAAAGGCAATTCCATTCACAGTTTCCACAAAAAGAAAAAAATACCTAAGAATGCAGCTAACCAGGGAGGTGAAAGAGCTCTACAGTGAGAATTATAAAACACTGCTCAAAGGAGTCAGAGAAGACACACACAAATGGAAAAACATCTTATCATTTAAATGGTCATACTGCCCAGAACAATTTACAAATCCAATGCTATTATTATTAAATTACCAATGACATTCCTCACAAAACTAGAAAAATACTTTAAAATTCATATGTAACCAAAAAAAGAGGTTGAATAGTGAAGGCAATCCTAAGAAAAATGGACAAAGCTAAAGACATCACATCACCTGACTTTATACTACAGTTTCACAATAATCAAAACAGCATGGTACCAATACAAAAACAGGCACAGAGATAAATGGAACAGAATAGAGAGCCCCAAAATAAGGCCACACACCTTTGACCACCTGATCTTCGACAAGCTAAAAAATTAAACAAAACAAAAACAATAAAAGAAATGGGGAAAAGAGTCCGTATTCAATAAATGGTGCTGAGAAAACTGGTTAGCCATATGCAGAGGACTGAAGCTGGACCCCTTCCTTACACCATATAAAAAAAAAAAACAACTCAATATGGATTAAAGACCTAAATGTAAAATCCAAAATTATAAAAATCCTGGAAGACAAACCAGCCAATACCATCCTGGACAAAGGAATGGGCAAAGATGTTATGACAAGACACCAAAAGCAATCACAAGAAGAACAAAATTGACAAATGGGATCTAATTAAACAAAAGTGTTTTTGCACAGCAAACAAAGTAAACAGACAACTTACAGAATTGGAGAAAATAGCTGCAAACTATGCATCTGACAAAGGTCTAATATTTATCATCTGTAAGAACCTTAAACACATTTACAAAGGAAAAAAATTTCATTAAAAAGTAGGCAAAGAACATGAACAAACACCTTCAAAAGAAGACATATGTGTGCCCAACAAGCATATGGGGAAAAAAAAAATAAAAGCTAAACATTATTGATCTGATTATTAGGAAAATGTAAATCAAAACACAATTAGATACCATCTCATACCAATCAGAATGGCTACTATAAAGAGTCAAAAAAATAACAGATACTGTTGAGGTTGTGGAGAAAAAGGAACATTTATACACTCTTGTTGGGAGTGTGAATTATTTCAACCATTGTGAAAATCAGTGTGATGATCCCTCAAAGAGCTAAAGGCAGAACTACTATTTGATCCAGCAACCCATTACTGGTTGTTTACTCAGAGAAATATAAATCATTCTTCCATAAAGACTCATGCACCTGAATATTCAGTGCAGCGCTATTCACCATAGCAAGTCATGGAATCAACCTAAATGCTCATCAATGACAGATTGCCTAAAGAGAAATGTGGTGCATATCTACCACGGAATACTATGCAGTCATAAAAAAGAATGAGCTTATGTCTTTTGCAGGAAGATGAATCAAACTGGAGGCTATTATCTTCAGCAGACTAGCACAGAAACAGAAAACAAAATTCTGCATGTTCTCAATTATAAGTGGCAACTAAATGAAGAAGACTTATGAACACAAGGGAATACACACTGGGGTCTACCTGAGGGTGGAAGGAGGAAGGAGGGAGAGAAGCAGTAAAGATAACTATTGGGTACTGGACTTAATTGCTGTGTGATGAAATAATCTGTACCGCAAACCCTGGTAGCATGAATTTACCTATGTCACAAATCTTCATATGTACCCCCAAACCTGAAATAAAAGTTATAAGAAAGAAAGAAGGGAGGGAGGGAGGAAGGAAGGAAGGAAGAAAGGAAGGAAGGAAGGAAGGAAAGAAAAGAAAAGAAAAGAAAAGAAAAGAAAAGAAAAGAAA
>NW_016809536.1:1179801-1185478 GCF_001698545.2 Rhinopithecus bieti | reverse complement strand
AGGGAGGGAGGGAGGGAGGGAGGGAGGGAAGGAAGGAAGGAAGGAAAGAAGGAAGGAAGAAAGGTAATAAAAAAGGAAGGAAAGAAAGAAACAAAGTAACACATGGTCAACAGCAATGCAAAAGCACATGAAAGAGTCAAACTGACTTGTAAATGTAAATATGTACATAGGTGCAGAATAACGAAGAATTGAAATGGAGTGCATAATTTACTTCATATTCTGACATAAACATTAAAATAAAAATTTGTCAATGAATACACAGTATAAAGAGAAAATCTGACTACAAGAACACAAAGAATATTGGGAGGAGTATAATGTAGACTTCGTGTATGTTAATGAAGCTGAGCTGTTATTAACTTAAAATACATATTTATGGCTGTAAGTTATTTTATGAATCCTTTGTGTAAATTAATGAGAAAAGATTATAATAAATACACCAGAGATAAGGGAAAATAATTAAAATAAATTACTACCAAAATCATTAAAGAATAAGGGAACACAACAAGAAAGAAATATGGACAATAAACTGGAAAACGTAAAACAACTTACAAATGGCAATAATAAGTCTTGACCTGTGAATAATTACCTTTAAAGCAAATGGATTAAACTCCTCAATTAAAATATATAGATTACTTGAACAGACCTTTTCAAAATTAAAATAGAAACAAAATCTAATGATATTTTCTTCAAGAAACTCATTTTAGATTTAAGGATACACGTAGACTGAAAGTAAAGAGATGGAAATAAATATTTCATGCAAATGGTAATCAAAAGAAAGCACGGGTGGCTCACCTGTATTAGCCAAAATAAATTTTAAGTCAAAAAATGTGTCTAGTGATAAAGAAGGTCATTACATAATGAAAACACCAGTAAATTCAATAGAAAGATATAAAAATTATAAATATATACACACCCATCATTAGAATACCTAAATATATAAAGCAACTATTGGCAGATCTGAGAGGAGAAACTGAAAGCAATACAAGGATAGCAGAGGACTTCAGGATCCTTCTCACAATAACTGATTCAATATCCAGGAAGAAAATCAATAAAAGAAATAGATGGCTTGAATAGTACTATACACCAAATAGCCTATAGACACATACAGAACTTTCTACTCGACAATATAAGTATACATGTCTTCTCAAATGCATACACAGCATTCTCCACAATAGATCACATGTTAGATCATAAAACAATTTTTAACATATTCAATATGATTAAATTATTTCAAATTTTTTCCTCAACATAATTTCAGTTTATTATTAAGTGAAACTTGGTGTCAATAACACCAAGAAAGCAGGAAAAAAAAAAAAAAAAAAAAAGATATGTGAAAACCACATAACACAATCTTAAACAACCATAGGTCAATGAATAAATCAAAAAAAGAATTATAACTGTATCTTGAGACAAGTGTAATTGAAAAGTAAATCCACCACATATAAGATGCAGAGAAAATATTACCAAGAGGGAAGTTTATTGCAATAAATAAATACATTAAAAAGCAAAGAAATCTCAAGCATCCTATTTTCTAACTCAAAGAGCTAGAAAAAAAAAAAAATTCTACGGCCAAAATTAGTTATAATAAGGAAATAATGTAGACTGGAAAAGAAATAAATCAGAGCAGAACTAAAAAAATAGAGAAAAATAAGCATGGCTAAAAGTTGGCTTTTTGTAAAAGATAAACAACATCAACAAACTTTTAGGTAGACTAAGAAAAAAATGAGAAGAGTCAAATAAATAAAATACAGAAACAAAAAAAGATACATTGCAATGGCTGACTCAGAAATCAAAAGGATCATAAAGGATTATTATTAACAACTATATACCTATGGATTGAATAACCTAGAAGCAAAGAATAAATTGCTAGGACATATAATCTACCAACACTCAATTATGAAGAAACAGAAAGCCTAAAATATCAATAGCAAATGAAGAGATTGAATTAGTGTTCAATAACTTTCAAACTAATAAAAGGCTACAAAGGTTAATTCTACCAAATATTCAAAATAAGATCAAAATCAATGCTTCTTAAAATCTTCTGAAAAATAGAAGAAGAAACACTTTCAAACTCATTTTATGGTCCCATCATTACCCTGATTTCAAAACCAGATATCACAAAGAAAGTAAATGACAGGCTAATGTATCTGATGAACACAAATAAAAAAATCCTCAATGAAATATTAGAAAATCAAATTAAAAAGCACATTAAAAGGGTCATAGACCATGCTCAAGTGGTATTTTTTCCTGGGGTGCAAATATGGTCCAACATACACATATCAATCAATGTAATACATCACATTGAAAAAATAAAAAAAAATACATGATCATTTCAATATATGCAGAAAAAGCACCTGGCAAAGTTCAACATCAATTTATGTTAAAATCTTCAACAAATAAGTATAGAAATAATTTAACTCAACAGAATAATGGTCAGATAGAAGAAGCCCACAGTCAACATCATAATAAGTGGAAAAAATGAAAGTTTTCTCCCTAAGATTCAGCACAAATAAAAAATGTCCATTTTCACATCTATTCAACAAAATACTGGACGTCCTAGTCAGCGGAAATAGGCAATTAAAATAAATAAAAATAAATAAATAAATAAATAAAGACATTCAAATCAGAGAGACAGATATAAAATTATCTGTTTGCAGATTATAAACATATTTATGTATATAATTTGTTTATAGATTATAATATATACATTCATTCCTATATATTATATAATCTTCAAACAGATATATATATGAAACCCTAATGACACAAAAATTCCTGTTAGAATTAATAAGCAAATTCAGTAAAGTTGTATGATATAAAGTCAAAATGCAAAAAACAATTTTTTTTTTTTTTTTTTTTTTTTTTTTTTGTATTTTTTAGTAGAGACAGGGTTTCACCATGTTAGCCAGGATGGTCTCGATCTCCTGACCTCGTGATCCACCCGTCTCGGCCTCCCAAAGTGCTGGGATTACAGGCTTGAGCCACCGCGCCCGGCCAATGATTTTTTTATACACAAACAATTAGCTATTTCAAAAGGAAATTAAGAAAACAACCCAATACACGATAGCAAAAAAGTGATAAAACATGCCTGTAATTAGGAATAAACTTAGAGAAGTAAAATACTTGTATACTGAAAAGCGTAAAACATTGATGTGCGAAATTAATGACACAGACAAATGTAGAAATACAAGATGCTCATGAATTGGAAGAATCAATATTGTTAAAATGTTCATACTACACAAAGTGATCTGCAAATGTAATATAATTCCTATTAAAATTCTGATGACATTTTTTATAGAAATAGAAAAAAACATCTTAAAATCTATATGAAACCACAACGGACTCCGAATGGCCAACGCAATCTTGAAAACAAAGAACAGAGCTGGAGGCTTCACACTTGGAGCATAGAAATATTACAAATACTCCTGAAATTTTGCACAGTGATCTTAAATTTATACAAAAAAAAGGAGGTGTCTTTCAGAAGAAAGGTAGTTGGGCTACAAGCAACCTGGCTCACCCTACTTAAAAAACTCATAGGCCCAGATAGGTACCCAGACTCCTGGAAGCAATAGGGAAACATTTCCTTTTAGGATTCTGTAAAGGAGGGTCAGAAATTCTTGCACAGTACATGGGGGACTGGATGGCCTTAGTATTGGATAATGGTTTCCATTTCAGTGACTGAGTCAAGTGAGGGAGACATTTTAGTGAAATAAGGAGATGTGTTTATACTACTAAATATTAGCATATTTTCTGTCATTAAACTAATAAGTAGTTGAGCAAAAAAAAATCAAAATTGTTACTGAATTAGCTGATGTGTGCATAACTCTTGGTGTTGACATACGCTTGCTGAATGAGTATTAGTAAAATTAGACTGAAGAAAGAAGTGGCAGTAATAGGAATATCTATGCATCTCTGAAACTCCATATCCTACTCCTTTCAAAATGACTTATGTTTGTTCCTCAAACATGCCAATTTGCCTCTTTATTGACTATTTTATTTGCCTAGAATGCCCACATATGATATTTACGTAACTTCTTCGTGCTCATTCAGGCCTCAGCTTACATTTTATCTCCTCAAAAAGCCCCACAGAGATCACCAAATTGAGCTATTCACCCAATCCCCAGTCAAGTTCTAGCACATTTTCCCCCACAGCACTCGGCAGTTTCTGAAATTATATTGTACACTAACTTGTATTCTTATTCATTCTAATGAAAGCAAGGAACTTCTCTGTAGTGTTCATTGCTCTTGGAATGTTGATCCCAGCAACATCTCTAATAAATGCAAATCTCTATCTTAGGTTGATTTTTCTTCTGCCCACTTCAGATGACATTATTAGTCCTGTTCATGTTCATCCTTCTTTTTTTTTCTTTCCATTCTAACTTCTTTTTTATCCCATTTTTCAACCCTCTTGCACTATATTTTCCTAAATAATTTCAACAGTCTCTGACTAGCCTCCTCCTGAGTCCAGTTTTGTCTCTCTTCTCTACAAAGTTGCCAGAAAAATCTTTCTGTAAAAATAGTCTTACTCCAGCTTACAATTTTAATATGGGTTTCTTATCCAAATAATACACTACTTGATGGTAGGTGATTTTACCCAGCATCCTCAACATGTAGTTCACAGAAAGCTTTTAATAAATGTTAAGGAAGAAAGAAAAAAAGAGAAGAGATAATTGTTCAGACAATGCCAAATATTATGAATAATTAATTTTCTCTTTCATTTAAAATAAGAGATAAGACAGAGGGAAGGAGTTACAAGGTTAACAAAATGGAATTCCAACTAGTGAAAAAAACTTACAAAAAACAAAAATGATATCTTAAAAAATACACTGTAAAGAGTTTGGATATAACTAAAGATATATTTATTTACATGCCATCCGTACATTACAAAACCTACTAAAAGCAGGAAAAATCAACAACATTAAAAAGTTTTGCGATTCTCCTCCCCCATATATTAGTTTTAATGACAGTAGTCTCAGCAAAAAATGCAGAAACAGAAGAGTTGGGCAATGACGTATAATAGAATTCTAGATGGGAAACCTGGAATCAAGGCGGGATTTGTTATTTTGATTAGAAGATACTTGAATGTATGTTAATGCTGTTGGAAATATTCCATTTGAAATTTAGAAGGTAAAAACAAAAAGGGGATAATTATACATATAGCATCCAATCATCTTCTTGTTAGGAACATTTTTATTTTTATTTTATTTTTTTGAGAACGTGTCTTGTTCTGTTGCCCAGGCTGGACAGCGATAGCAGAATCATAGTTTACTGCCGCTTGGAACTCCTGGGCTCAAGTGATCCTTCCACCTCAGTTTCCTAAATAGCAGGATTATAGTCAGGCACCAGCATGTCTGGCTTATTATTATTATTATTATTATTATTATTATTATTACTATTATTATTTATTGTAGAGATGGGTCTCACTAAAGGCTAGTCTTGAATTGTAGGCTTCAAGTAATCCAACCCCCATGGCCCCCAAAAGTGTTGAAATTATAGGCATAAGCCATGAGTCCAGCCTAGGATCAATTTTTTAAATGCATCTAAAAATATTTACTGGCCAGGCGCGGTGGCTCACGCCTGTAATCCCAGCACTTTGGGATGCAGAAGTGGGCGGATCATGAGGTCAGGGGTTCAAAACCAGCAGGATGAAACCTCATCTCTTCTAAAAATACAAAAA
>NW_016809536.1:1173060-1178203 GCF_001698545.2 Rhinopithecus bieti | reverse complement strand
AGAACATAAATTGTGAAGATTTCATGGACATTTATTAGTTCCCCCAATTAATAATTTTATAATTTCTTACGCCTGTCTTTACTGAAATCTCTGAACATAAATTGTGAAGATTTAATGGACACTTATCACTTCCCCAATCAATACCCTTGTGATTTCCTGTGCCTATCTGTACTTTAATCTCTTAATCCCATCATCTTTGTAACCTAAGGAAGATGTATGTCACCTCAGGACCCTGTGATGATTGTGTTAACTGCATAAATTGTAGAGCATGTGTGTTTGAACAGTATGAAATCTGGGCATCTTGAAAAAAGAACAGGATAACAGCAATGTTCAGGAAACAAGAGAGATAAGACTTTGGACTCCGCTGGTATGCTGGACAGAACAGAGCCATATTTCTCTTCTTTCAAAGGCAAATAGGGGAAATATCACTGAATTCTTTTTCTCAGCAAGGATCATCCCTGAGAAAGAGAATGCATCCCTGAGGGTAGGCCTATGAACGGCCCCCGTGGGGGCACCGTCTTTTACGTTGACCGAAGGGATGAAATAAGCCCCGGTCTCCTGTAGTGCTCCAGGCTTATTAGGATGAGGAAATTGCAGCCTAATAAATTTTGGTCAGACAGGTTGTCTGCTCTCAAACCCTGTCTCCTAATTAGATGTTATCAATGACAATGTGTGCCCGAAACTTCATTAGCAATTTTAATTTCGTCCCATCCTGTGGTCCTGTGATCTCACACCACCTCTACTTGCTTTGTGATATTTTATTACCTAGTGAAGTATGTGATCTCTATGACCCACACCCTATTCGTGCACTCCCTCCCCTTTTGAAAATCGCTAATAAAAACTTGCTGGTTTTACGGATAGGGGAGCATCACGGAACCTGCCGACATGTGATGTCTCCCCCGGACAGCCAGCTTTAAAATTTCTTTCTCTTGTACTCTTTCCCTTTATTTCTCAAACCAGCCAAGACACTTAGGGAATAGAAAAGAACTCACATTAGCCATCGGGGTTGGGTTCTCCTGATATGAATTGAAATTCTGGTTGTTCCTGCTCTGTGATATGGGTCAGTGATATTTTACCTTCTGTCTGAGTTTTCTTATCTGAAAAATTGACCTTATGAGTATTCAATATGTAGTACATGTAAACTACTTTAGCATCATTCTAGCTTATAAAAATGTTTTATAAAATTTGGCTTTATACTGTGACATCAGCAAGATGGCAGAATAGGAGGTACCAGGGTTCACTCTCTTGGTCATAAAAGATCAACTTGAAATTATTCACAGACAGAAATACCAGGTTTAAACCTCAAACATGGGAATGAGCTTGAGAGACCTGCATGTTTCACAGAATTGAATAAAAATTTGCATTGAAAAAGGTAAGAGAACCAGTCTCACTTTGGCTGCATTGTACCACTCCCTCCTCCAAGTTGGCCAAATGCCACAGAGAGGAATGAATCCCTAGGGCCCATGATTCCCACAGTGGAAAAAGAGAACTGAGAAGGTGGATACTCAGCTTCCCTAGTATTCTGAGATACTTCACAGGGAGCTCAACGCACTCTCACCTAACAGGGAATGAAAAACATAGGAGGAAGTGAATGGAAAGATCGCAGGGGCCAGATAAAAATGAAGCAAAAAAAGTGGAACCCACATAGATCACCATGCAGAGTTCAGTGAAACCTCAACTTACTTGCCTTCTGTGGTGCTAAATCAGAGCTATCATTTGTGATCACATAGCCCACCCACAAAGCCGAGCTGGTCGCCTTCAGAAGAGCTGATGCATGCACCCTGGCTAGAGCACCAAGATAGCCAGATTTCAGGCCCAGGGGCCCCCACAGGGAAAAACATGACCACTGCATTAAATTATGACAACAAGTAAGCATTACTTCTCCCACACCTAGGAGTTCAACCAGCACTTGCTGCAACCTCAAAGCCACCCCCACACTCCACTCAGGAAGAGATATCTCAACCACACATTTCTGTTGAGTATAGCAGTTAGTGCATCCATCTTGATCTGCTTAACAGTGAGGCCCCTCCTGCAACTCTATCCAATTACTGAACTCAAATAGTGGTACCTTCTGAGCAAGGAGTAAACACTGACCTAGCCAGATCACCATTGCAGTGTGCATCCAGCAACTCAATCTAATTGTAGGACTGAAGCAATAGTCTTGCCAAACAACAGAAACTAACCAACACAAATTTAGAGCAACGGTAGTAAGTCAGCCAGAGAAACTAAAAGCAAAGTCTGCCTGCCCAGGGTCTCTACTAGCTAGAACATCTGGAATCATACACTAGAATAAATAGTGGAGGTCTATCCTTGCCAAAGAATATCTTTGAAAACAAGGAAAAGAGGTTGCCTTCAGAAATTTGCAAACAACAACACATGGACACAAGGATTACAAAGACTAAGGAAATAATGCCACCATCAAAAGAAATAACAGGGTTCCAACAATAGACTCCAATGAAAGAGAAATCCATAAGATGACAAAAAGTATTTAAATAATTATCTTAAGAATTCTTAATAAACTCCAAAAGTATAAAATAATTATTTAAATAAAATTGGAAAACGGTACATGAACACAAATGAACAGATTGAGAAAAGAAGTAGAACCAATAAAAAATAGGAACTGTAGAGATGAAAAACATAAAGACTGAATTTAAAATGCAGTAAAATGCTTTAATAACCAGCTTGATCAAGCTGAAGAAAGAATTAATGAGCATGAAGACAGAAATATTTAAATTACTTAATCAGAGGAGCAAAAAGAAAAAAAAGAATGAAAAAGAATAAAGAAAGCTTGCAAGAATTATGGGACACCTTCAAGAGAAATAAACTATGCAAGATAGGAATTTAAGGAAGAGAAGAGAAGAATAAAAAGGCCATGAAGCATATTTTAAAATTTAATAATGGATGAAAAATATCCTAATCTGAGGTAATAGGCCAACGTCCAGGAATAGGAAGACCATAGATCTCCATTCAAATTCAACCCAAAGAGTAGTTCGTCACAAACTATTATCAAATTATCAAAAATCAAAGATTAAAAAATTGTGAGTCCAGCAACAGATAAATACTTCACATGCAAAGGAATCTCAACACAATCATCATCAGATTTCTTAACAAATCCCTATAGGTCAGTGGAGAGTGTGATGATATCTTCAAAGTGCTGAAGGAAAAAGAGAATTTCCAGCGAATTTCACTCTACCCACAAAGTTGTCTTTTAGAATTCAGGTAGAAATGAAAACTTTGAGAAAGTAAATAAAGAGAGATAAAAACTAAGGGAGCTCATTACCACTAAGTCTCCTTTACAGTAAGTGCTAATGAGAATTCCTTACCTGAAAAAAAGGCCACTAATTAATAACATAAAACTTAAGAATGCAAAAAACTCAATAGTAAGTAATACCAAGAATTATTCAGCACACTTTAGGACTGTAAAGTATTTTTGGACCTAGTATGAGGATCAAATAACAACATTATTAACAATTATCATCAATATAAACTAACAATCAAGGGATACTTACTATAAAATGATGTAAATTTAGACATCAGAAACATAAAATGAGGAGGGGTAAAAGTATAAGGTTGTTGTATATAATCAAGGCTAAGTTGTTATCAGTCTGAAATAGACAGATAATAAGTTTAAGATATTCTTTATAATAATTATGGTAATAAAAAAGCAAAACTCTACATAAGATACATAAAACAATAATAAAAAATATTCAAAACATACTACTACAGAAAACCACCAAACCATAAATAAATCAGCAAGAGAAAAAAAAATTATGTAATTAAACAGAAGACAATTTAAAAAATAGCAGTGGTAAATTCTTACGTATCAACAGTTACCCTGAATTTAAATGGATTAAATAAACCAATAAAAAGACATAAACTAATGAGTGTATGAATGAAAAAACAAGACTCAGCAAATATATGCTATGTACGAGAGCGGCCCTTCAGTTTTAAGGACATACATTGACTGAAAGGGAATGGAAAAATATTTCATCCCTTAATTGGAGATATGGGAAAAAAATACTCCATGCAAATGGAAACTAAAAAGAACAGCAATGACACATACTTATATCACAGAAAATAAGTTTTAAATTAAAAAAAAAATACAAGGAGAAAGACAGTCATTATATAATGTTAAAAAGATCAATTCATCATGAGAATAAAACAATTGTAAATATGTATGTGCATTCAATAGTGAAGCTTCTAAATATCTAAAGTAAATATTAAAGATTATAAAAGGAGAGGTAAATTGCAATATAGTAATAGTAGGGAACCTCAGTACACCACCTTCTATATTGGACAAATAATCCAGATAGAAAACTAATAAGGAAACATTGGAGTTAAACACTTCAAACCAAATAGATCTAATACATGTGCAGAACATTCCATTCTACAGCAAGAGAATACACATTCTTCTCAAGTGCACATGGATGATTCTCCAGGCTAGATCATATGTCAGGCCAAAATACAAGTCTTAGCAAATGTAAGACGGTTACAATTATATCAAATACCTTTTCTGACCATAATAGCATAAAACTAGAAATCAATAACATGAGGAATTGTGGAAAATTCGCAAATACATTGAAATAAAAAATATGCTCCTGAATAATCAATGCGTGAATAAAGAAATTAAATAGAAAATTAAAAAAATATATTTAGACAAACAAATATGCAAACACAATATAACAAAACTTATAGGATGCAGTCAAGGCAATTCTAAAAGTAAAGCTTATAACAATAAATATCTACTTCAAAAGAGAAGAAAGATTGCAAATAACTTAATGTTATACCTCTAGGAAATAGAAAAGAACAAAGTAAGTCTAATATTGGCAGAAGAAAGTAAATAATGAAGATCAGAGAAATAAATGAAACAGAGACTAGTAAAACAATACAAAAGATTAACAAAACTAAGACCTGATTTTTTTTTAATTTTTTTTAATTTTTAATTTAATTTTATTTTATTTTGATTCATTAAATTTATGTCAGCAAATAGGTACAGTCTTTTTTTTTCATTTTTTTATTATACTTTAAGTTCTAGGGTACATGTGCATAACGTGCAGGTTTGTTACATATGTATATTTGTGCCATGTTGGTGTGCTGCACCCATCAACTCGTCAGCACCCATCAATTCATCATTTATATCATG
>NW_016809536.1:1114386-1169802 GCF_001698545.2 Rhinopithecus bieti | reverse complement strand
GTATTGGGGTGGGAGTTACCCGATTTTCCAGGTGTTGTGTGTCTCAGTTCCCCTGGCTAGGAAAAGGGATTCCCTTCCCCCTTGCATTTCCCAGGTGAGGCGATGCCTCGCCCTGCTTCAGCTCTGGCTGGTCAGGCTGCAGCAGCTGACCAGCACCGATTGTCCGGCACTCCCCAGTGAGATGACCCCAGTACCTCAGTTGAAAACGCAGAAATCACCGGTCTTCTGTGTCGCTCGTTTTGGGAGTTGGAGACTGGAGCTGCTCCTATTCGGCCATCTTGCCAAGACCTGATTTTTTAAAAAGGTAAAAAAAATTAACAAACTTTTAGCTAGACTAACCAAGAGAAGACTCAAATAAAAAATTAGAATGGATTGAAGGGCATCACAACTGACACCACAAAGATGCAGTGATTATAAGAGCATATTATGAACAATTATATAACAAATATTAAATAACCTAGGAAAAATGAATACATTCCCAGACATGTACATATTACAAAGATTGAATCATGAAGAAGTGAAAAATCTGACCACACCAATAATGAGTGAAGAGATTGAATCAACAATAGAAGTCTCCCATCAAAGAAAAGCCCAGGATCTGATGTCAATGCTGAATTCTACCACACACTTAAAAAATAATTAATATCAATTTTTTTCAGACTTCTCCAAAATATCAAAGGGGAGGGAACACTTCCAAACTCTTTCTACGAGGCCAGCATTTCCCTGATACCAAGTACAAATAAGGATATCACAACAACAACAACAAAAATCGCTAAAACTGCAGACCAATATCCTTGATGAATATGGTTGCATAAATCCTCAACAATATACAAGCAAGACACACTCAACAACACACAAAAGCATGATTCACCATGATCAAGTCATATTTATTCCTGAGATGCAAGGATGGTTCAGAATTCACGAATCAGTAAATATCACACATTAAAAAATGAAAAGCAAAAATCCTATGATCATCTTGTTAGAGGCAGAAAAAGAATTTGATGACATTCAGCATCCTTTTATGATAAAAACTCTCAACAGATTAGGTACAAGAAAAGGTACCTCAACACAATAAAGCCTATATATAACAAACCCACAGCTAACATTATATATAATAAGAAAAACTGAAATGTTTTTCTCAAAGATCCAAAACAAAACAAAGATGCGTACTCTCACCACTCCTATTCACTGTATTACTTAAAGTCCTACCCAGAGGAACTAGGCAGGAGAAAAGAAAGAAAAGGCATCCATATGAGAAAGAAAACAGAAAATTGTCCACTTGCAGATTACATGGTGTTATATATACAGGAGAGTTTAAAAACTGTTAGAACTGATAAACAAGTTCAGTAAAGTTACACTACACAAAATCAATATACACTCATCAGTAGCATTTCTGTACACTAGTAATGAGCTTTCTAGAAAAAAAATATTCCAGAGATCAATCCCATTTACAATAGTCACAAAAAATAAATACTTAGGAATAAATTTAACCAAGGAGGTGAAAGACCTGTACACTGAAAACTGTAAAACATTAATGAAATAAATGGAAGAAGACATAAATAAATGAATAGTGTTTATGGATTAGAAGTTTTAATTGTCCAATCTAAGTCCTCACAAGTAAAGTGCGTACAGTTTAGTAACCTGTGACTTAAAAGGAATCAAATGGGAGTTAACAAATGTTTCAAACATCTGAATTTGAGAAAAAAAGTTATAGAAAAATAAAATTACTTTTCTTGAAAATTAACAGGGGTGACATATATTTGAACGAATTAAAGCAATTGGCTTTTGAATCTTGCCTGGGAAATTTTGAAAAGGCAGGGCTAACAATAGATACAAAACAAAAGTGAAAAAAGAATAAAAGAACATTAAAGGGCTTTAAGTAAAATTTTGTAACCTTGGAAGATAAACTTAGCCTTTCCGAATATTATTTTGAATCCATTAGATACTTACACCTTCCTAATGATATTGTTAAAATATTTTATTTTATTAGCCAACGTGAACATGTTTTGGGAATTGTACGTCAGCTGTAATACATTCATACCGTTGTGGATGCTTTATTCTAAAACTGGCCTTAAATCCACTATCTCCAATATTTTAGTTATCTGATTTTCAAGCTATAGGCATTTATTTTCCTGAAGTTAAATGCTTTAAATTTGTTTTCTACTTTGTGTTAGGTTTTAGCTACTTTACAAAAAATCATTAATATTTGGTCGGAAAATATAATAGCTTTTAGCTCCACAGATAATATGAAAACATCTTGTTTCACCGTTTAAAAAGCAGAATTTCTGCCTCAGTTACATATGTCATAGTAAGCTAAGTTTCTTGTTTTGGACTTATTTTCATTAGCAAATAAAGAGTTTTGTATATTTATCTGAGATAGAAATGTTAGATATATATTGTTCTCTTGAGGTAAACTTGGATACTCAGGAATAAATGTGATAGCTGTGGCAATTATGAAGGGTAATTCGGAGACTTTTGCATTTTTTTCTTCTGGTTGATATAGAATTAGTAGCGTAATGTGGATGCACCTGGAACTTCGTTCTTATTGCAAAATATTGGCAGTCACCGAAGCAGCAGGCTGTAGGGCATGTGGCTTCAGTTTATGGAAATGCTCCGACCACACATGGACTGTGGTATTCTATAAACATGAAAGCTCTATTTTAGGGAATGTCACTAAATTGTGCCTCTGCATGGTTGGTGTCAACAGAAACAGAAAGTAAGAGTCCTTGTCATGTAAATATATTTGGACTGAACTCTGCCCAAATGTCACAGTTCTTTCATTTCTCATGGATTTTATATAGAAGCCCATGAGTGAAACAGCTGTTGTTTTGCAAGAGCTGGTATACAGCTCTATGCACATGAAAATTTTTAAAGCAAGCCAAAACAAAACCTATTTCAGAGAGAATGCCTCTTCCATCATTACATTAATTTATAATTCAAATGTTTGAATTCATAAAATTAAAATACATAAATAAGTAGCAATTCCCTAAAAATTGAGCTAGAAACTTAAACTGTAACAATTTGTTCTCTATGCCTTTATTCTAATGCCACTAGGTTTGTTTGTGAAAAGCTTGCCTCTATCCCAAGGTACTGGTACATTGCAAAATCAAATCACAAACTGCAAAATTACTAAGACTTTGAATACCTTCTCTTACATTTCTTTTTTTTTTTTTAATTTCAAAGATAATTATTTGAACTCTGAATTTCAAAGATAAATGTTTTCTTCATCTATTGACTGTATTAATTTGCATAGTTTGTATTCAGGAAGATGTAATGAAGACATAAATTCTGATTTGACAAGAACGATATTTTAGTATAATGATATCATAGCTGTTTCATCTTCTTTAAAATCTTAGAAACCAGTAATTGGTTAGAATAATAATGCCCTTGGGATATTTGTAAGCTAATACAAAATTAGAATATTTTCTGAAAACAAATATTTCTATATAAAAAATCTTCTTATAACAATCTTCTTAATTTTTGTGAAATAACATCATTCATTACAAAACTAACAAAATAATGTTTATCCTTCTACAAAATCATAATCTCCCTTTATTTCTAAAGCAACTAGCTAAACTTACCACACTTCAATATGTACTACACTTTTATTCCCGCTTGTTTTGATTCATCAGCTATTTTGTAAAGGTCAAAGTCAAAATAAATTAAATCAAATGCACTTAATAAATCTTCCCAGAGTTTAGCGTCATCTCTTTAGCTTTTTAAAATTCCAGTGTGTTTATCAAGTATGATAAAATATGCTTTGCAAGAAAGAAGATTTTCTGAAAAATGACCTCCAGCGAAAATCTAGAGTTGCCTAGACAACAAGTGGACAAGAGAGGTGGGTCTCACTTCTTTCAACTTCTGTTTTGCTGCCCAAGCTTAGTTTCCCACAATAATCTTGGCTTCTTCAACCCAGCTATGGTAACAATAACCACCAATACTCGAAGAGTATGACTCCTACTGAGTTCCCAGATGCAGATCAGCTGGTCTTCCATACAGCCCCTATAAACAGCCGCCACCCAAATCGATACTGCCCAAAATTGAGCTATCAGTGTATCCTCCAATTGGTGAAGTTTCTTGCCCTCAACTGACATATTAAAGGGGAGCTCAGAGTGAAAGAGGGTCTTTCTCACAAGAATAAAAAGCACCCCATATTCAGTGGTCAGTCTGGTCCTGGCACCCCTATCCATGAGTCAATAGAGAGACTGGAGACTGGAGGATCTTCATGTTGTTGACTTGGCCGTGTGATTTTCCTTTTCCCAAAAAAGACTCTTAACCCATGCCAAAACCCTATGTGACAGATGGTATCTCTAAAAGGGACCAACTCTCCATCATAATGTGCATTCTTTCTTAATTGTATACACATTGCCATTTTGGAGGAATGTTCCTATTTTCAAGAAATATAGCATATAAAAATTGTAGTGAGTTTCAAGGGTATAAATTCTTGATGGCATTAAAAAGACAGGAAGAGAGACATTTTCTGTTATTAAAAAAATGTCACTTCATACACAGATGTTCTCTATTAAAGAAATAATGTAAAACCACAAATAATTTGATAGAATAGCAGTAATGTTCACCCTTTGTATGAAGATAATCAATGCAGGACATATCATTCAACTACTTAAATGAATTGCTACTTATAGTAAAACTAAATTTTATTGCAGAAATCTGAATTCATAAATCCAAATGCCTCAGTGTCTATGCAAGTGAAAAACTGACGAAGTGTAGCCATGGAGAGCTTATGCTCTGCCTAATAAGGTCAGAAAATACTAAGTTCTTTCAGGTATATATTTATGTGAATTACTTCTTTTTTATTTGTTTAATGAAAATATTGCTGCCTTTTATTTTAGGATACTCTAGGCCAAGAAAGTAAACAACAGTGTTACATATCCACATGCCATTTCATGCAGTTTAAAGCCTATGGGAATATTTCATGCCTCTTTCAATATACAAAATAATTGTGCCTCTTAAAATAATTTGCATTTTGAATTAAAAATGTTTAATATCATAAATGGTAATTACTAAATAAAAGATTGATTTTTTTGTCATTCAAAGCCAGTGTTTTCACAAGAAACCAATTGATAGGCCTATGACCTAAATGAGGAGTGCTAAGGCAGTAGAACCATCTGTTACATAGGGAAAGTAAAGAGTCATATTCCACAGTCTGTTATTTCATGAACTTTAATGGCATTGATTAATATTTTTAAAAATTATGTATTTCAGATATGAAGTATGTTTCTAGGTGTATCTCCAGGAACAAAGACCACATATAGGAGAGAATAACTATATTTATAAATATAATAGTATACACTATATGATTTTAAATACATTTTAACATAGTAAAGCAGAAAAGAGACAAGTTTTGGTTGAGTATTAGACATAGATAAATATTTTCATTATATATTTATTTAAGAGATACTAACTTATGAGATTAGCTTTCCTCTGATATTTGAATATGATTAATTCTTATAGATTTGTGTTGTTATTATTGAATCCAAGGATACATATTCTGTGCAATACCACTGTATTACATAATCCAATATACAAAACATAAGAGCTTTTATATGTACATGCAAACCAATAGATATCTGACAAAAAACATATAAATATGTGTGAGTTTATTTTCAGTATTATGTAAAATATTAAATATAGCACTTTATAGCATGTGTTTAAAAAAACAACAAGTATTTCAAAAAGATGTGTTTTGAAACCATGCTTAAACAAGTGAAATTTTGCTGGTTTCAAGCAATTAAACTTTGGCCCTGGTAGAAAGGTTCCATTGCAATAACACAAATTTGGAATTCACTGTGACTCTTGGCATATAAAACTCTTGGCAATATTTTGATACCTAACAGCAAAAACTGACTTGAGTCTAAAGTAATTAAGCTAAATGTTTTGTTCAATTTAAGAGAAAGTAGGGAGCTGAATGTACAGAAATAAGGTAAAGTTTCAGCTTAACTTGACTTTGATTTGATAGAGGCAGTCAAGTTTCCAATTCTAGTTCAGTGTGAGTTTGGATTTGGCTTTTCAGTTCACTAAGCCCAGCTAGAGAATCAATACAAATTATCAGTAATTTGTCAGCATTTGATAAATGACTTAATGCCAGTGAACTGCACTGATCTTTATGTCATCTTTGTCTGCCTTGGTCAGCACAATTCTTAATCCTCTGAAAACTTTTAAAAAGACAGCACCATAAAAATCATATACTTAAGACTTGTCCCAAGTTTGTCCAGTAAAATTTGCTTAAATGGACTATAGTACATTATAAAATGAATGCATTATGTTTGACTATCCGATAATGTAGGGTTAACAATAATATTGTACTACTAGGAAACGTGTCACTAGGAGGAAAAACAAGGTGTAGTAATGTAATTCATTCATGCAAGTATTTTTTTCCCATATTAATTTCTTGCCAAGTACCAGGATTTTTTTTCTTCCGGTTATCTTATTTTTTACATTTTATTCATAACTGGTTGAATCATTTAGCTTAGTTACCTAATACAGATAATTAATGAGATAATGAGGAAAGGGTTTGAGTTCTATCACTATATAGATTAATTTGCTTCTGAAAAAGACAATCGCTATTTTAACATAAGCTTTATCCATTTAACCCTATTATTGTTTAGAGAAGAGGCTAGGACAAAATGGTATGAATGATTGATGTAAACTGGACTCCTTAAAAAAAAAAAAAAACAAAAAAACAAAAAACAAAAAAAAAACGCAATGCTTGACGCCAAAGCTTACATGATAATGCTTTATTGGAGGGAAGCAACCCCAGAAAAAATAGATTGCAAAATTGTAAAGAAAGGCAGGGAAGAGAAAATGTAATGTGGTGTGTTAACCAGTTGGCTACAGCTTCCCAATAAGCACATCTGCTTTGTCAGTTAAGTGTCATAGATGTTTATGGCAACATCCCATTTCTGGATAGTCCTAGGTTGCTCAGAATCACTCCAAGAGACATTACCTCCCTACCACTTCTACATTCTGTGGTGCAGCCCTTCCGGGCATCCACTGAAGAAGCCAGAGCTTGTGCATGCAGTTTCGCTGGAGGGAAAGCAGATGGTCTCTTGTCAGCTGCCACTGTATGTGACGGGTTACCAGTTCTATAGCGGCTGCAGCAACACAGAAAACAGTTGTGGCTCTCAACTACTAAATGGCATGAGCCATCAGAAGAACTTTTCTGACTTAGAATTAAGACAACTGGCTAAGGCCTGTGGGAGGAGATGCAGGTAGATATATCTGAAATAAAGCATATACTGTCTGGTGTAATGATACAACTCAATCAATCACCAATTTCAACAAAGAACTCCATGCATATCACCTTTGAAATTGAAGAATGTAATCTAGTATAAATAATTTTAAAAAATGGTGTGGGAGGAAGGTCAGTGAATATTAGAGAGAAGAGGAAGGATAAAGCCGAAATAGAGATTTCATAAACCTTGCTCTTGTGCTCATAATAAAAATATTTTTGAGTTCATGATGCTAATGTTCTATTCCCCTCTTTGCAAACAGAGGCAAGAAATATTTCCACAGAAGATTAATCAGCTAATCTCCTCAAGTCCATGGGGACTTCAGCTCAAAATACTCCAAGTTCACTTTTCCTATGCATTATTTTATTTCTTAATGACTCAAGAGATGTGCTGTGTTCTCTTTGGAAACTGCTCGCTCATTTTCTTACTCTGATTTCTTTCTCCCTCTGTTGCAAAATAAAATAAAATTATATTAAAAGTCAATGCTTCATAGTTTGTTTTATTCCTGATATCTCCCAAAGTAGTGTGCTGCTTTAACTATATTTAATCTCTATTTGTTGGTTTATTGATTTTAGTTTAACTGTTTATTGAAGATAATGCACACACAGAAAAATGCACAAAACATAAGTATATATAGCACAGTGAATTATCACAAAGCAAACACTCAAGGTTAACTAAACCCTGAGAGAAGTGAAAATCCAAAAGTTTTCTAATAAAGCCTCCTCCATCATTTACCCTTTTGCACCCTAAAATTTAAAATATGTGATATAATAAAGTCATTATAAAATAATAATAAAAAATAACTTGAAGTTATTAGCCCCAATTCTGTCTTTTAACACTCTGGATTAGTCTTTCCAGGATTGTCTCTTTGTAAATAATAAGCATTTTCCAGTTTGCATTCTTTGTGTCTGCTTTCTTTGTACAAAATTATGTTTGTGACATTCATCTATGTTCACCATGAATAGCTTATGCATATGCTGTAGCATACAGGTATATAGTATTCCATTGCATGAAAAGATCATACTTTATATGTCCATTCTGTTATTGATGAATGTTTGGGTTGTTAAAAGTTTTTAAGTATTGCAACGAATGCTGTTAGGATGATCTATACACGTCCTTTCGTGAATGTATACCTGTAATTCTGCTTGGTATAACCTCTGAAGTAAAATTATTGGGTGAGAGGTCATGTATATTTTTAATTCTGTAAGAAATTCCAATAAATTTTTCGTGATAGTTGCAGCAATTTATGTACTCACTAGCAGTATGAGAGAGTTTCTACTGCTTTTGCCACTACTTGTCCTTCAGCCTTTTGCTGGGCCTTTCTGTTCCGATTTTTCTGTTGAATGTTTAGTTTATAACATAGATAAGCAGTTTTATGGTAAGATTTTATCGGTTTCAAAATGTTTTCATAAATTTATTAGTCCTTAAAATTTTCCATTCTTTGAAGTGCTTGTTTAATACTTTTTTCCCCCTGTTATCCTATTGAGTATTCTGTCTTGTTTAAATTGATACTTTGTGTTTCATTAAATCTGAATAAAATCTTTTTTGGCCAAATGTTATGCAAATAAATTTATTTCCACAGAAATAAATTTGCTGAGATTTTAATTGGTATTAAAATCAATTTGTGGGAGAAAATCACAATATTAAATATTTTGATCTATTAGATTTAAGAAGAAATAAATAGGAACACATTGACAGTAAGAGATTTAGCACTCCTCTTACATTCCTGCAGAGCTTAGGTGACAGACATAACTAATGATGTTAAATGAAATATATAAAGCAGATACTTTGGATATATATCAAAGTTCATATGTTGATAATAGAGAATAAACTTTTTTCAAGTTTACTTTAAACATGCCTTAATACTCACATTATCCTGATCCAGGAAGGAAGCACCAGTTTTATGAAGAGTAAGTAATAAAATCCAACATATTATTATCTCAATTTAATACAAGAATAAGGTAATATAATAAAGCAAACAAGCAAATAAAGAAGTTTAAACACTTATAAATTCAAAATTTTCTTTGGGTCAAGGGAGAAATATAAACAAAATTCATATAATAAAATAAAAAATGAACATCGCATCTAAAATCTATGGAATGCATTTAAAAGATTTTAAAAAATCATTTTATAAATATATATAAGACATACTAGACAATGCACATTTTATAAGGTGAAATGGCTTGTATCATTACTGGGTATATACCCAAAGGATTATAAATCATTCTACTATAAAGACACATGCACACGTATGTTTACTGTGGCACTATTCACAATAGTAAAGACTTGAAACCGACCCAAATGTTCATCAGTGATAGATTGGATTAAGAAAATATGGCACATATATACCATGAAATACTATGCAGCCATAAAATAGATGAGTTCATGTCCTTTGTAGAGACATGGATAAAGCTGGAAATCGTCATTCTTAGCAAACTATCACAAGGACAGAAAACCAAACATCTCATGTTCTCACTCATAGGCAAGAATTGAACAATGAGAACATCTAGACACAGGAAGGGGAACATCACACACTGGATCCTATTGGGGGGTTGGGGGCTGGGGGACGGATAGCATTAGGAGAAATACCTAATGTAAATGACGAGTTGATGGGTGCAGCAAACCAACATGGCACATGTATATCTATGTAACAAAGGTACACATTGTGCTCATGTACCCTAGAACTTAAAGTATAATTTAAAAAAAAAGAGAGAAAGAAAGAAAAAAGAAAAGAAAGAAGGAAGGAAGGAAGGAAGGAAGGAAGGAAGGAAGGAGGAAGGAAGGAAGGAGAGAAAAAAGAAAAAAGAAAGAAAGAAAGAAATAAAAGAAAAGAAAGAAGAAAGAAAGAATGAGAAAGAAAGAAAAGAAAGAAAGAAAGAAAAAAGAAAAAAGAAAGAAAGAAAGAAAGAAAGAAAGAAAGAGAAAGAAAGAATGAAAGAAAGAAAGAAAAAGAAAGAAAGAAAGAAAGAAAGGAAAGAAAGAAAGAAAGAAAGAAAGAAAGAAAGAAAGAAAGAAAGAAAGAAAGAAAGAAAGAAAGAAAGAAAGAAAATTACTAACATCAGGAAGAAGGAAAACAAAAATCACGGAACATCAAGACACTAAAAAATACATGAAAATATATTTTAAATTATGTTAAATATTTTATAATGTAGTTGGAATGCAAAAATTCTTTAAAATGTCAGCTTACCAAAACTGACTCAAGAAGAAATACAGAAAGTTGGCCGGGTGCGGTTGCTCACACTTGTAACCCCAGCACTTTGAGAGGCCAAGGTGGGTGGATAATGAGCTCAGGAGTTCAAGACCAGCCTGGCCAACACAGTGAAACCCCATCTATACTAAAATACAAAATTAGCTGGGCGACAAAGCTAGACTAAGTCTTTAAAAAAAAAAAAATAGAGAGAAAGTTAAGTCGTCTTATATAAAATAAAATTCACTTTGTATTTGTAAATGTCTTTCTTTTGCGAAGTATAAACCCTAGATTCTGATAACATTCTGGTGAATATTATTAAATATTTAATAGATGATATTTTTACAAAAGAATCAAGGTAAAATAAGAAGAAGTAGAGAATAAGTACTTTCCAACTCATTTTACATGTCTAGAATAAACCTGACATAAAAACCTTTTAAAGGATTTTTTACAGATTAGTAGACTTCATGTGTAGATACGGATATTCATAAAATATTAGCAAATAAATTAAGCAAGATATAAGAAGAAAAATAAATCATGATCAAATGGTTTTAATCCCAGGAATACAAGGTTAATTTGAGGTTCAAAGTATCAGTCAATATGTTGCATTATGTTTATAGATTTAAGCAAGCATCACGTAGTAGTCTCAATAGATTCAGAAAAAACATTGTACTAAATTGAAAATCTATGCATGTATGTATGTATATATGTATGAGGCAGAGTCTCACTTTGTCTCCCAGACTGGAATGTGGTGGTGTGGATGTTACTCACTGCAGCCTGGACCTCCCTGGCACAACTGATCCTCCCACCTCTTCCCCATAAGTAGCTGGGACTGCAGGTAAATGCCACCACTCCCAGCTAGTTTTTGTATATGTATATTTTTTTCTTGTAGTGGCAGGATTTTGCCAATGTTGCCCAGGCTGGTCTCGAACTTCTGAGCTCAAGAAATCCACCCACTTCTACATTATACTGGGGGTATTACTACGTGCCGCAGGGCATTAAAGAGGGATAATAGGTGCACAGATTAAAAGAAAAATAATTCAAACTATATAGTTTTAAAAATACATGATTATGTAGAACATTCAGAGGAAACTTTTTTTAAGCTACAAGAACAAATCAATAAGTTTAGAAAAGTCACAGAACACAAGATAGATATAAAATAATTAGCAGCATTTATATATGTTAAGTGTAAACGATTGGGACATGAAACTTTAAAAACAATACCATTTACGGCCGGGCGCGGTGGCTCAAGCCTGTAATCCCAGCACTTTGGGAGGCCGAGGCGGGTGGATCACGAGGTCAGGAGATCGAGACCCTCCTGGCTAACACGGTGAAACCCCGTCTCTACTAAAATACAAAAAACTAGCCGGGCGCGGTGGCGGGCGCCTGTAGTCCCAGCTACTCGGAGGCTGAGGCGGGAGAATGGCGGGAACCCGGGAGGCGGAGCTTGCAGTGAGCCGAGATCTGGCCACTGCACTCCAGCCTGGGCGACACAGCGAGACTCCGTCTAAAAAAAAAAAAAAAAAAAATATACCATTTACAATAGTATTAAAACATAAAACGTTTGAGAGTAAAATATTGAAAACAAATTTTAACCAAATTTGACAAAATATGCTTAGAGAAATTATACAACAAATAAATAAATGCAAAAATATATTATGATCATTGAGAGGAATACACAGGCTGATAAGATATAAATTCTACTCAAACGATTTCCTGATTCAATTGATCCCCAGTCAAAATCGCCAGGGCTTATTTCTTGTTGCTGTTTGTTTGCTTTTTAGTTTAAAAAGTTGATCCTAAAATGTTTATGGAAATGTAAATGACCTAACATGACCACACAGCAGATTTGTAGAACTTATATTATTTGATTTTAAGAATTTGTGTAGGCTGGGCGCGGTGGCTCACGCCTGTAATCCTAACACTTTGGGAGGCCGAGGCAGGCGGATTGCGTGAGCTCAGAAGTTGGAGACCAACCTGGGCAACACGGTGAAACCTCGTCTCTACTAAAATACAAATAAATAGCTGGGCGTGGTGCCGTGTGCATGTAGTACCAGCTACTCAGGAGTCTGAGGCAGGGGAATTGCTTGAACGCTGGAGGCGAAGGTTGCAGTGAACCGCCAGCCTGGGCATCAGAACGAGACTCCATCTACCTCATGTAAATAACAAGTTGATGGGTGCTGACGAGTTAATGGGTGCAGCACACCAACATGGCACAAGTATACGTATGTAACAAACCTGCACGTTGTGCACATGTACCCTGGAACTTAAAGTATAATAAAAAAAAAAAAAAATTCTGGAACAGAAATAGAACCATACATGACCAGCTGCTTAAATTTTGATAAAGGCAATTCAATAGGAAATTAAAAGTCTTTTCAACACAAGATTCTACAAAAAATTATATATGTATATTTTCATATATATTTTTACATATCCATATATATTCAAATATATTCCATATATCACTTAATATATTTTTCCATGTATAAATATGGAAAACAAAACCAACCACAAATTGCTACTCCAGACAAATCTAAATGTAAAAGCTAACAGTAACCTAAAAACAAGGAAAATATTGTTGAGGATTTTACACTGGCAGATATTGAAGAGTCAGGGCAAAAATTTCTAAACAGAAAATAAATTAGTCTTAGATATGATATTAACTAGAAAGGAACTTGGGGAAAAATTCTGGAGAGATGGGAATATTTTAAGCCAACATGTGAGATGTATGCTTTTAATAATTTATTGAATTATACCCTTGAATTCTGAACATTTTATCGTGTGTGCATTTCAAATTAAATACGAAATTATGCAAATATGAAACAAATGCAGTTCAGTAAAACTATTTAACAATTAAATTAAGAAATTAATTTAATAAAACTCTTAAGATATAAATCAGACTAAAATTTAGGCTGTGCAAACCATAAAAGAAAGAAAAATAACAAGAAGATAACACGAAAACAAACCATAAAAGAAAGCAGAAGTAAGAAAGAGAAAAATAAAGGCAGGGTGCAGTGGCTCATGCCTGCAATCTCAACACTTTGGGAAGCGGAGATGGGCTGATCACTTGATCCAGAGGAACGGGGCCAACATGGCGAAAACCCATCTGTACCAAAAATCCCAAAATTATCTGGCTGTTGGCAAGCGCCTGTAATCCCAGCTACTAGGGAGGCTGAGGCACGAGAATGGTTTGAACCCTGGAGGCAGAGGTTCTAGTGAGCCGAGGGGGCGCCACTGCACTCCAACGTGGGCAATATAAGGTGCGAATCAGCCTCCCGCTGCCAAAAAAAAAAAAAAAAAAAAAAAAAAAAAAAAAAGAAATATAAAACATAAGGCAGAAATTAATGTTTGAATACTGAATATAGAAAAATGATAAAATTAATGAATGAATGAAAGACATGTTGTTTAACACAATTACCAAAACTGATAAAATTAAGCATCCCTTTCAAGAGGAGAAAAATATTAATTCATATAATAAAGACAAAAGGAAAATAGAAAGATATGAAACAATTTCGAAAGAAGTTTAATGAGCTCAACAAAAACACAATTGTTAGGCAGTAGATAATATAATGAAGATATCAAGCCAATCTTTTTTTTTTTTTTTTTTTTTTTTTGAACGGAGTCTCGTTCTGTCGGGCCCAGGCTGGAGTGCACTTGGATCATCGCGGCTGAACAGCTCCCAGGTTCACGCCATTCTCCTGCCTCAGCCTCCCGAGTAGCTGGACACAGGCACCTGCCACCACGCCAGGCTAATGGTTTGTTTTTTAGTAGAACAGGTTTCACTGATGTTGCATGGATGGTCTCGATCTCCTGATCTCTTAATCCACCCGCCTCGGCCTCCCAAAGTGCTGGATGCAGCGTGAGCCACCGTGCCCAACATGATTTTTTTATATATGTAAACAGAATAGAAAAACGATGAAAGGGAAACTTTTTAGATGCAACAAAAAAATAAAGTATCTACAAATAAAATTGACAACAAAACTTTATTTTATAATGGATATATATATATATATATATGTAGAGAGAGAGAGAGGATATTTTAATACAATCATACAATGTGCTATGATCAAATCAAGGTAATTGGAATATTCATCATATCAAACTTTATCATTTCATATTTTTTTTGTGTTGGGAACATTGCAAATTCACTCCTCTATTTATTTTGAAAAATATAATAAATTATTATGAAGTATAGTCACCTTTTGTGGTACCAAACATGAAATCTTATTCTTTCTAATTGTATTTTCATACCCATTAACAAGCCCCTCTTTATGCTACCTTTCCCATTGCCCTTTCCAGCCTCTGGTAACTATTATCCTACTCTCTAAACTCCACTAGATTTTTTTTTCTTTTTCTTTTTTTTTGGCTCCCACATGTGAGTGAGGATGTAAGATACATTTGTTTCTGTGCCTGGCCTATTTCATCCCAGTTCCACTCATGTTGTAGCAAATGACAGGATTTAATTATTTTTATGGCTGAATTATATTCCATTGCATGTATTTACCACATTTTCATTATCCATTCATCAGTTGATAAACAGGTTGACTTCATATCTTGGCTATTGTGAGTAGTGCTTCAATAAGCATAAGAGTGCAGACATTTCTTTGATATATTGATTTCTTTTGGATTTATACTGAACAGTAAGATTGCTAAATCATATGGTTTAGCAATCTTACTGTTTTAATTTTTTGAGGAATCATGATACTGTTTTCCATAGTGACTCTACTAATTTATATTCCCATCAACAATGTATAATATATAAGAATTCCTCTTTCTCTACATTGTCACCCACATCAATTATTGTCTTTTTATAAAAGCTGTTTTAAAAGGACTGAGGTGAAATTTCACTGTTGTTTTGATTTGCATTTCTCTGATGATTAGTGATGCTGAACATTTTTTCATACCTGTTGGTCATTTGTATGTCTTCTTTTGAGAAATGTCTATTCAGATCTCTTGCCCATTTTTAATCAGGTTATTTGGGGATTGTTTTTGCTAAATTGTTTGAGTAACTTGTATATTCTGGTTATTAATCCTATGTCAGTTGAATAATTTATAAATATTTTGTCTCATTCTGTCAGTTGTCAGTTCACTTTTTTGTTGGTTTCTTTGCTGTCTTTTTTGCTTTGGTTGCTTGTGCTGCTGACATCTTACTCAAGGAATCTTAAAGAGCTACATAAGAAAAAAATAAAAATCTACTGAAAATACATAATAGACTTGAACATATGGAAGGCCATCCATATTCTTAGAGGATAGCTTAATCAAAAATATATCCCTTCTCTCAAAGTTTATGTGTAAATTTAATGTCATCCAACTGACGATGCTAATTATTTTTTCTATCTAGGTAAGTTGATTAAAATTTTATGTGAACAAATAAATGAACAAAGAACACATGAAAACGTTGAAAATAAACAGAAATAAGGAAGGCAGAAGTTGCTCTCTCGTATATAAAACATACCAAAAGCTTGTTTAATTTAAACAGCATGAGTTTGATGCCTGAATCGTCATATTAACAGTGAAATTGTACAAAAAGTGCAGTAATATATGGAAAATACAAATGGAATTTGTTATATGACAAATGTGGCCTCTCAAATCACTGGTGAAAAAAAAGATGAAGTCCTTAAAAAAGCAATATTGTGACAGATAATAATATTATGATTATATGTTATGCAATGTATTGTGAAGATGTTTATATAGATCAGACATATTAATGTAAAAACCCATGTATGTAGTAGATAAAAGTGATGCGTGGTTTGCATAATAGTTCCACAATTGTATTCACAAACTGATAGTGGAGGGATAAATTTAACTTGGCATACACAAGTGTTGTTTTCTTGGTGGTAGTTTCATAACTTCTTATTTTTTCATTTGTTTCTGACCATAGAATACTCTCCATAGGGTCCCTGAAGCTATTTTAACTATTTGATTCACAAAAATGAAAAGGAGATATAAAATTTCCCCTATTGGAAGAAGACCACGAATTACAGTAGCAATTGGGGCATTGAATTGTTATTTGTCTCTTAGTATGATGTTTTGCAATTTAATTCAGGGAAAGAAGAGGTAAATAGTTATCATAAAGTCATATTATTAATTCTGAAGAAATAGTATCAATATTATTAATAAACTAAAAATTGGCCTTATAGAAAAAAACCACATTTTATAAAATAAATTATTAATATCGCTCAATAGGAGGAGGTTATTTAATTTTAGATGTCTACTGGATAAGCAGATATATGCTGGAGTAAAGCGCATGAACACACTCGTATCCATTTGTCACATCGTCTATAACAAACAAAACTTCCCCTTTCTACTTGTGCGCATCTTTCATACGGGAAGAGTCAACAGGAACTGGAGAAAGGTCAAAGAAAATGGCATCGACTGCTGCTAAATGATGTAAAATTTGCTAGATACAAACAGGGAATAAGGTGACAAGAGTCAAAGCAAAAAACCAGGGGAAGTGAAACGTAGTTTAATAGGACTGAAGTCAGAGTAAGGAAAAAGTTCACTGTTCTCCTACCTTTCAACTCCTGACTTGTTGGTCAGAGCTGAGTTAGGGAGACGGCAGATGTTGAATATACGTGCAAAATTAGAATTTAAACTTAGACTTGTCTTTGGCTTTTAAAAACAAAAAACAGAGGAGTTTGTTTGGCAAAAATCACTTGAAAATGAAATCTGTCTGAATAGTGAGAAAATTAAAAGGAAAATAGAGTTGAAGACAGTAGAGGCAAAATATTTAGAGACACAGATGCAGCCTCACCAGGTCAACTGTAAAGTAAAATATATAATAAAGAAAGTTTGGTATTTTTGTAACAAGAATACTATATAATTGCACTTTTTATTGTCATTCTATAAATAATTTCAAAATTAAAGTATTGTCATAATTATAATGGCCCCAAAATAAATGCTAGGCATAACTGTGTGTGGAGAACTCACATTTATAAACAATTATATAATCTTGTAAAGCAGGCATGGAAATATATAAATTTTTATGAGTGTCAAAATAATAAATGGCATTAAAATTTCTATTCTTTAATCACTTGCTCAAATGACAAGAAGATGTTTCATGACACAATGTTTTTTAATGTAGATCTTGATATTATCATGCCTTAACATTTTGCAGTAGAGACATTTTCTTGATGGATTCTGCTCTGTTTTGGTGGGAGCGGATAGATAACAGAAATTTATTTCTCACCATTCTGAAGGCTGTATGTCCAAGATTAGGGTGCTAGAATGGCTGGGTTCTGGTGAGGGCTCTCTTCCTGGCCTGCAGATAGCCAGTTTCTCACTGTGTCTTCACATATTGGAGAGAGAGAGAGAGTAAACAAGCTGTCCGGTGTTTCTTCGTATAAGGATACTAATACCAGAGTGCTCTTTACCGATAAAACCATATGGATAGCAACATGTCACATGAACTCTGGAGAGCCTAAGACTACATTATTTAGATGCTTAGAGAAGTACTGTTGCAGTGCTGTTACTCTTAGGTTTTTCATCTCTAAGAAAATACTTAGTATCCACTGAATGTTTATATATCAATTTCTCTCTAATCTTAACAGCATTGAGGTTTTAACTGAATTCTGTAGAAATAGAAGAAATTAGATGCTTGTCAAATATTCATGAGAAACAAACTACTGACCTAAACAGAAAATGAAAGCATTAAATTATCATGCTTTATACAATGAAACAATTTATAAATAATTCTGAATAAAGCGGCAACAGCATACTCGAATCTGTTTCTACTGGGCTGATGAATTTAACAATATCTAGGTACATAGTTCTTACAGAGCTGGCTGGTAATAAAAATATTTACTACGAGAAAGTTTAAAAAAATTAAAATGTTTGCCTTATAGAATGTTTAGCAGTAGAGAAAGGGTTCTATACTATGTATTAGACACATGTGAAAAAAACTGAATAGCTTGCAACATTAGTTTTGGATGTATTTAAGTAACATTTTGAAAAAATTATAATTTATGAGTTGTGGTACACATAAACATAGGCTACTATTTGTATAGTTCGAATGGATCTGAAAATATTATTGCACTCCCAAAGACTTTCTATTTCAGGCTAAACACATACTTTAAAAGTGATTAAAAATGCCCCTTCTCTTCTGTTTCAATGAAGCTCAGAATAGGCAGGAACTTATCACTTTATCTATTTCTGTCACACGCCAATCTGCAGAATGAAATACTGAAATGTTTAGAATGAATTACAGTTATTTCAGGTCAGTCAATTATACATAGAGCCGAATACACTAGGGAAACTTTAGTTTAGTCACACATATACTTTAAAATTTATGCTTTCCTTATATGTTTGCCTTACGACTTCCATATCTGTTCAGAGATTGATAATTTAAGCCATTCAATTCACTGAACATTTCAGAGTGGATTATTTACAGTTTTGACTAGAGTATCATTTCAATGCAATATCAATTATGCATAAAATGCAATGTGATAAAATATGTTTATTTAGTGCTTACAAATGAAAACATTAATTTGGGTTACCCTTGCCAAAAATACATTGCTTTACATGGCTCTAATTTTGGATGTTTTTAGTATCTGGAATGTCATCAGAATTCAGCAATTTTAAATGCCCATTGGCAGTACACACTTCTCTTTCAATTCTACACATAATAATGCTTAATTTAATAATGGGATCCAATTTGTTCTCTAAGCATGAACATTTTAATTATGTAAAATATAAACAGAGAAAGCTTGGTAACAGAAATTCTTCCTCTCTCAAAGTAAGACAATGATTCTGAGGAAATTATTTAAAATGAAAATGTATTCACCTACTAACAAATTATAAACATTCAATCTGGTAAATCTTAGTTTTTAAATATGCATCTGAAACAATATAATATTGTGACTCAACAATAAAATGAAATAAATGAGGTAGTAAGACAATAACATCTCATGGAAAGAGATATGTGAGACAGTAAACATATAGTTTACCATCTGTATGGCTTATAATGGAGCTGATTATATGTTATTATTTTCAGAGATTCTAAGGTAAAAGATAAAATTATTAACATATTTAGAAGTACAGTTACTCTGGAAGGTAACGTTTGAGAAACAGAAAAATATGAAAATATATTTATCACGTATATTTCTGTCTTAGTGCCTTAGACATATACTTGTAGATTTGTTCTTACTTAAGAGTACTTTCTAGTAATTACACTTTTTATAAAATGGTTTAAATAGAAATCTCTACCAGGGTTTGCCATTAACTCTAACGTTTTTTAGAAGACAAAAAAGGATTATATACATAGTAAAGATAAAAGAATGAGAATGATCATAAATGGGAATATAAATCTGAGATATATTTAATGGAAATTATTACAGACATATTTCCTTTATTTGGATTGCATTGTAATTTATATATGTGCTTTAGCTCACCACAGAGCCGTGTTCATTTCCAGAGGCTATGCATTTACTCATTTTTGGATCCTATACAAAACCTATAAATTACTTTGCATAACATCAGTGAATTATGTGATGTCAGAAGTGCACTCACGGCAAACGGTGAGTCAGAGTTTGTAACTGTAGAGTTTAAAAAACAAAAAAACAAAATGACTGTCTTAACTCAGAACATTTCCCTAGAGAACATTTCCCTTAAGATACACTTCTCCACCTTCTCTATAATAGTTCACTTTTACAACATAAAAGTAGGCTGTAATCATGTATATAAAACAATAGTAATAAAATAACAAAAACACCATTAAATACCGTCTTTTCCGTTATAGTAAGAGTCAGTAGATAAATTGTTTGCATTAGATCTACCGTAGAGCATCTCACATTCCTTCTTGAATCCAGTCCAACCACACTTAACGTCTCACAAATTTCAGTTACCAATCACCCATGAGCTTGCCAAATTCGAAGGAAATTTTAAGTAACCATTGATTTTTCATCAGTCAACACCAATTGAATCAGCTGGTCACACTACATCAAAAAAAATTTGATTCATTTAAATGCAATTTTGATTATCTTCCTCAAAGTTCACTGGAGGCCCCAGTTCATTTTCCTTCACTGGCTGTGTTTTGTCTTTCTTCTTAACTCTACTCCTTGGATTGTCTCAGTCCCCAGCCTTCAATCCATTATTCTCTAGTTGATGCTTCCTTTAGAGAGCTCATCCAGTCACTTGGCTTTAACTATTGTTTATACTGGAAGAATACAAAATTTATATCTCAGTTACTGAACTCATGTCTGATATATCACATGGAAATTTTTTTCTCCTAATTTAGGATTTTTTTTCCCACTCCCCTAACGTAACTTCCTCTCGACTACTTATTCCTATTTCTTTCTTAAAGTATATTTTTCTTCACAGTACTTACTAATATGAGGGACAATATTTTTATAGTTATTTGGTTTTAATCTCTTGCCTCCTATTTCACTATAATAAGTATGCCCACTCCCTAGGACAAATAAAGTTTGTAAAAATGACCATATTATAATTTTCTTTCTTTTTTAAATTGTATATAATTTGATTTAAATAGGATTTTTATTGCCTTTAAAATAGAGTTCAGATTCCATAGATGAGTTTCAAGGATCTTCATTATTTGGTTCTTAATTACCTGTTAAACTTTTGCTCCACAGTGTGGTATACTCCCACAAAATAATGTTATTGGTGTTCTTCATGGCCAGCACTTCATTTATTATCAACTTATTGAAGCATATTTGATAAATTAAAAGTTGTATATATTCAAAGTGTGCAATCTGATGATATAATAGATTTACACATAACATTGTAAAATGGTTACCACAATCAAGTCAATCAATTTTTCAACTCACATGGTTCCCTTTCTTATTTTTTTTGGTGAAAGTGATTAAGATCTACTCTTATACCAAATATCAGGCATGTAATACAGAGGCAGTAACTATAGTCACTCACCGTGCTGTACACTGAATCCTCAGAATATATTCATCTTATAACTAAAAGTTCATAAACTTTCACCTATCTCTATCCTCTTTCTTCATTCTCACATTCATTCTGTTCTCTATTCTTGAGTTCTACTTTTTTTTTTGGTTAAGATTCCACATATAAGTGAGATCATGTGATATATATAATATCCTTCATGTTTATCAATGATGTCTCAAATAGTAGGATTTTTTTTTTTCTTTTTTAATGGCTGAGTAATGTTTGCCATATCCATTCATTCACTGATGGACACAGCTTGTTTCCCTATCTGGGCTATTGTGAAAAATGCTGCAATGAACATGGGCATGGAGATATTTCTTAGATATACTGATTTCATTTTCTTTGTTTATATACCAAGAAGTAGAAGAGCTGAATGACAGGGTATCTCTATTTCTAATTTTTGAGAGGCACTCCTATTATTTTCCAAAATGATTACATCAATTTACATTCCCACCAACAATGTATAAAGCTTGCCTTTTCTCTACAACCTCACCATTCGTTATCTTTTTGATTTTTTATAGTAGCCATACTAACAGGTGTGAGGTGATATGTCGTTGAAGCTTTAATTTGCATTTCTCTGTTGAGTAATGTTGAGCAACTTTTCATGTACCTATCTGCCATTTGTACATCTTCTTTGAAAATATGTCTGTTTGGGGAATTTGGCCATTTTAAAATCAAATTATTTGATTTTTTATTTTTATTTATGTATTGCTATTGAACTGTATATATTTCTTACATATTTTGGATATTAGATATTAATACCTTATCAGATATATTGTTTGCAAATATTTTCTCCCATTCCGTAGGTCACCTTTTTGTTTTGTTAATTGTTTCCTTTGCCGTGCAGAATTTTTCAGTTTGATGCAGTCTTGTTTGTTTATTTACACTTTTGTTGACTGTACTTTTGGTGTGGTATCCAAAACATCATTGCCAAGATTGATGTCAAGGAGGTTTTTCTGTTTGTTTATGGTTTTAGGTCTTACATGTGAGTCTTTTATCCATTTTGAATTAATTTCACAAGTGGCAGATGATAAATACCTATTTTTATATGTTTGTATGTGGACATTTAGTTTTCTAAACATCACTCACTAAACAGACTGTCCTTTCCCATTATGTTCTTGGTGCCTTTTTTAAAGGTTAGTTTACTATATATGCATGCATTTATTTCTGGGCTCTCTATTCTGTTCCACTCATCTCTCTGTCTGTTTTAATTGGTATAGCTTTGTAATATAGTTTGATATCAAGATTTCATGACACTGTCATCTTTTTTCTCAAGGATATTTTTGCTACTGGAGATCCTTCGTGATTCCATAATAATGTTAGGATTGTTTTTTCTATATCTGTGAAAAATGCCTTTGAAATTTTGATAAGAACTGCATTGAATGTGCAGATAATTTACAGACTTTTGGTTTACAAAGTAATATTATTTCCAACTGTCTCTTCTTTTGTCACAATTTAATTCTTCTTATTTTGAAGACCAAATAAGATGTCACACTATCCATTAAGTCTTTGTTATAACTCCAATAAGAAATGATATTCCTTTCTCTCTCTCTCTCTGTCTCTCCTGTCTCTCTCAAAATTTTCATCTCTACTTTTGACACTTAACAACATTCTACCCAATAAAACAACTATCAAGCAAGCTTCTTTATATGAATAAGGCATGTAAGATTTTTCTTTAAATTTCACATATTATCTAAAATTTTATATTTTATATTATACCTCAAAAGGACTCTTATGGTATTTTAAATCAGCTGTATATTTATTTAGGCTGGCATGGTCTGGCTGCATTTTACAGAGAAACAGATTAAATAAAAAGTATAGAAAGACAGAAATTCCTTTCATTCAAAGAGTGAATACATAGAGTCCTATTGGACAATGCTGCATATCAAAAGTAATAATGTTCCGTAGGAAAGTTTAGTTAATGTGTGAATTATAACTGTGTAATATAACACCAGAGATAAGCTAGTTATATTAATAAAGCATTAATTTGTTGGAACATATGACTCAATGTGTGTAATTTTTTGAGGGAAGCATACTCAAACAACCAACAACAATAACAACAAAATTAGTCTGCTCCTGAAGGTTGAATTCAACCATTCCTGTTTAATTTGTTAGTTAAGCTTTGTGTGCATACGATGAAATAATTTTGTAAAGTATGTAAAATTTCTTATTTTTAATGTTCAAATAAAATTAGATATGTGCAATGCTTAAATGAAGGCAAGGTAACTGAAAATAAAGTTACCAAGTTCATACTTCTGACTAAATGTGGCTTCAAGTCTCTTACTTTCCTGAAAATATATAACGATTTACACTTTCAGAGACAAAAATTACAGAATTCAGAGTTAATGTATGATAGGACCATGCCAATTTATGTTTCTTACGTCCTCTGTTTTTAAATTCAGGTCAGTTGGCATAAAGTTAAATATCTTATCCTTACGAGGATGATGAGATCAAGATGCTTCCATAAAGCTTAAGGATTGGGGATTAACAGCATGCATCTGATGCTGAGATTTGCTATTCATTTTTAAACACATCATTGCTTTTATTATGCAGCTATTTTTGATTCCTAAAATGAATGAATCCGCACCATAAATATGTATGTGTGTTTATTCTCAAGGAGAGCCTGGAAGAAATAGAGAAAATGATTCAAATGCACAGCCCCTCTCAGTGGCACTTCAGATGGAAACACACGTGCATGGTTATAAGGAGGTCAAGCTCTCTGAGTGTTAATATAAAAATCAATATTCTATGGAATATAGGTACAACATAAAAAAGACATGAACTCTTTGGCTAACTTCATGAAAAGTATTTCTCCTTAGGGAAATTATTCTAACAATTGGGTCACTCATTTGTTATTGAAGTTTTGTCCAGCAAAGTTGTTTGTGCTCTGTTCAGCAGCAACTTTTGTTAATAATTGAAACCTTCCAATACAGGCACCATAGGACTTCAGTAATAATGGGAGGTGTTTCTAGTTTATGAGGTGATAACTATTTTACATTTAGTATTAACTTGGATATTAAAGACCTCTGAAGAACTGGTAACAATTGAGTTACCAGAAAGCCATGCTCTTATTTCATTTATTGTGTACAGAAAACTAAGTTAAATATTTGGAGACCATTATTAAGAATAATAATAGTTATCATTTGGAAAGAGACAGATGTTTTAGTAGCATTACTTTATTTGCCTTGGGTAGTGCCTTTGATGGCGTACTGCCTATGAGTCATTAACATTTTGCTAAGACTGTTAATATGGTATTTTTAATATTTTAACTATTCAAAAAATAACATGAGCATGAGGCACTGTGCTGGTTTTAAGGAACGCCAAGACAAGCGTTCAGAATAATACTACCATGTAATAAATACTACAGTGGAGAAAAAGAAATAGGGACATAAAAGTACAAAAAATGAACATGTGTTGGATAGTATTCACACCACACATTTGTCATCAGATATAAAAGCAGATGTTTGCTTAGGGGAAAAGTTTTGTTTTTCCTAAAAACTTGAAGTTTCAAAATTCTTAATTTAGAGAAAGTATACACATTTATGAAAAAATGCTTAAAACTTTTCTATAACATATAATCAATCAGAGAAAATAATTGTGGCTAGTTTTCTCATCAAAAGATTCCAACAGAGTACAGTTAGGCAAGAAGAATAAGTTCTGGTGTTCAGTCAGGTGACTACAGCTAATAACATAGTAGTGTATATTTCAAGACAGAAAGAATAAAAAATTTTAAATGTTATTACCACAAAGATATGATAAATGTTTAAGGTGATGAATGTGGCAATTAGTCTGATTTGGTCATTATACAATGTATACATACAATGAAACATCACATCATACTCCCAAATATGTACAATTATTGTGTGGCAATTATACATTTTAAAATATTAATTAGTAAAATACAGAAAATTGATGTAAAACTAATAAATACTAATTTTACATTAAGAAGCTATCGAATCATCATTCCTTCATTTTAAAAAACAAATTACTGTTACAAAACTTGAAATTATTGAGGGCTCTTTTGGTTATGTTCTATAGTGATATTGTTATTATTATGATACCTGATGCCTAAATCATTGTATATGATGCCTGATTAAAAGATAATTCATGCTATTATATCATTAAATTTATCAACATAAGAAGAGATTTATATATTTGAATTTCCTAGAAAACTGACAGGATAGAAACACCTAAATCAAGCCTCATTTTTCAAAACAATGGTATTATAATCCCATTAATCAGGCAAATTGTGTAAGTTCACTTTGCGTTGCAATATAGGAGACTGGTTAATGTATGAAGAAAATAAGTTTATTTGGCTCACAGTTCTGCAGGCTATATTAGAAGCATAGTGCCAGGATCTGCTTCTGGTGAGGCCTCAGGAAGCTTACAAACATGGTGAAAGGCAAAGCAGGAGTCAGTGTATCACTTGGTGAGAGTAGGGACAACAAAGACGGGGAAGATCTCAGGCTTTTGTAAATGATCAGCTGTTATGTGATCGAACAGGGTCAGAACTCACTCATTATCATGGGGAGGACACAAAGCCATTCATGATGCATCTTTTCCCATGACACAAACAACTCCCACCAGGCCCCACCTTTAACACTGGGATGACATTTTAACATGAGATTTGGATGGGACCAAACATCAAAACCATATCATTCTGCCCCCCAAATCTCCTATCATTCCCGCATTGCAAAATATAATTACCCCTTCCCAATTGTTCCCAAAAGTCTCAACTCATTTCAAGTATTAACTTAAATGTCAAGGTCTCATCTGAGACTAAAAGCAAATTCCTCCCACCTATGAGCATGTAAAATCAAAACAGTTTATTTACTTGTAAAATACAATGGTGGTACAGAAAGTGGATAAACATTCCCATTCCAAAAGTGAGGAATCAGCCAAAAGAAAGGAGGCAACAGCCCCCATACAAGTCTGAAACCCAGCAGGGCAGACATTAAACTTTAAATCTCCTACACAATCCTTGACTCCATGTTCTGCATCCTGGGCACACTGGTGTGAGGAGTGGGCTTCCCAGGTCTAGGGCGTGTCTACCCCCTGTGACTTTGCAGTGTGCAGCATCTACAGTTGCTCTCATGGATTGGAGTCCAATGCTTGTGGCATTTCTAGGCTCAGGGTGCAAGCTGCAGGTGTCTCTACCATTCTGGGGTCTGGAGGGTAGAGGATTTGTTCCCACAGATTCACTAGGCAGTGCCCCACTGGGGACTCTGTGTGAGCGCTTCAACTCCATATTTCCCCTTAGCACTGCTCTAATAGAGGTTCTCTGCAATGGCTCCATCCCTGTGGCAGGCTTCTGACTAGGCACCTAGCTTTCTGGCACATCCACTGAAATCTTGGTGGAGGCCAAATCTCCTTTCACTCTTGCATTCTGCACACCTTCAGATAAAACACACAAGGAAGCTTCCAATGCTATGCCTAGTGCCCTCTGCAGCAGTGACCTGAGCTGTACCTGGAACTCTTTGAGCTGTGATTGAAGCCAGAGCTGTCAGGTTTCTGGGAGAAGGGTCCTGTCCTGAAGCTGCACAGGGCAGCAAGGCCTCAGGTCTGGTGCCCAGAACCCATTTATTCCTCCCAGCCCTCTGAACCTGGGATGGGAGAGGCTTCCTCAAAAATGTCTGAAAAGCATTTCAGGGCTTTTTCCCCATTGTCTTGGCTGTTAATACTTGGCTTCCTTTTAGTCATGCACATATCTCTAGTAAGTGGCTGCTCCACAGCCTGCTTATATTTCTTTCTGGAAAATGCTCTTTTCTTCTCCACCACATGGCCAGGTTGTTAATTTTATGAACTTTAAAACTTTGCTTCTCTTTTAATGATAAATTTCAACTTAAATTATTCCTTTGCTGTTGTATCAGATCATAGATCGTTAGAAGCAGAAAGACCACATCTTGAATGATTTGCTATTTAGATATCTCTTCCACTAGATTCCCTAAGTCATCATTCCTAAGTTCAACCTTCCACAGATCCCTAGGACATGGACATAATGCATCCATGCTGCTTGCTGGGGCGTGAAAAGGGTGATCTTTACTACAATTCCCAGTAAATTGCAAATTTTCATCTGAGACCTCATCGGCCTCTCCTTTACTGTTCATATTTCTGTCAGCATTTTGGTCACAACCGTTTAACAATTCTCTAAGAACTGTTTTTGAGTCTAATAATTGACTCTTTTGAGTCCTTCAAACTCTCCTTTCCTCTGCCTTTTACCCAGCTCCAAAGCCACTCCCTCATCTTCAGGTATATTTATAGCAATGCCCTACTCCTTGGTACCAATTTTCTGTGTTCTGCATTGCTATAAATGAATATCTGAGATTGGGTAATTTATAAAGAAAAGAGGTTTATTTGGCTCATATTCTGCAGTCTGTACAAGAGGCATTATGACAGTGTCTGCTTCTGGTGAGGGCACACAAAGCTTACAATCATGGTGGAAGGCAACAGGAAGTCAACATATCACATAGTGAGAGAGAAGGCAGGGGGTGTGGGGTCCCAGACTTTCTGAACAACCAGATCTCATGTGAACTAACAGAGTCAGAACTCACTAATTATCATAGGGAGGGCACCAAGCTGTATATGAGGGATCTGTTCCTATGACCCAAACTTACCCCAACAGGCCCTACCTCCAACACTGGGGATCACATTTCAACATGAGATTTGGAGGGGAAAATACATCCAAATCATGTCAGAAATGAACCTTAAGCACTTCTAAAACAACAATTACTAAGGAGTCAGTTAGATAGAAGGAGTATGTTCTAGTATTCAGTAGTACAGTAGGGAAAAGATAGTAAACAATGCTGATAATCTGAAGTGGAACAGTTTCATCCCACAACTATCCCCCACCAGTCTGAGGAAAAATTGACTTCCATGAACTGGCTCCCTGGTGCCAAAAATGTTGGGGACTGCTGGTTTACATGACCACATTATGCAGAGTCATTCTAGGAATTATTCTGATAACTTATCTCATACAACAGAAAGTACATATGAACACTAAGAAATCTAGAAATAATTTTTCTCATAACAAAAAATACAAAACCCTGATAAAATATAAGCCTACAATATTTTTTTCTCTCTATTCAGGTATAAAGATAGTGTCAACCATGTGGCATTTATAATATTCATAATCTATATTTGCAAATAAAAGTATCATGGAATTTGAGAAGGATTAGATTCTTAGAAATTTCTTATAAATATTTAAACATTGTCAGTTAAAGGTATTGTAATTACTTTCTTAGTTTGTGTTAATTAGTTTAGACTCTACTGTTAATTTTTACACGTAATTTTCTCTCTGATTAGTTTTCTTTTCCTTCATATTATAGTTCTTTAACTTCTCACCAATTTTATGCAAGTAACTACTTTATTTTACATTTGCCAGCCATGTGTCTTACAAGGGCTCTACATTTAGCATCCTGATAGTTGTAGCATGCATTATATTTTTAGATGACTAGCTTATGTGAAAAGAAATAAACTGAGCAGAACCTGGCAAGGCAAAACTATCCACAGATGGAGAACACTTCCAGATCATTTTCAGTTCCTCTTCATCATATTTGAGACTAATCTTCCTTGAACTTATTTTCTTTCTCTCTTAAACACCAATTTTAAATTGTTTATTTTTCTTATCAGGCCTTTCTTCCTTCTTGTTCTTAGTAACCATCTTCGTTTGAAGAATAAATCACATGTTAAAGAGTACATACAGCCATAAATGTATTTTTAACAAAACATTCAACTGTATAACTACCACTAAAATCAATGAATAGAATATTGTTAGCACCCCGGAGCTCCCCTTCCCCAGTATGACTCTTCCTAATCACTAGTTTCTCCTAATTAGGGAGTTACCTTTAATTGAAAACCCTTTCAAAAGCGGCAGGCACGGTGGCTCACCCATGTAATCCAGCACTTTAGGAGGCTGAGGCGGGTGCATCAGTTGAGGTCATGAGTTTTGAGACCAGCCTGGTCAACATGGCATAACCCCGCCTCTACTAAAAATTCAAAATTAGCTGGGTGTAGTGGCGGGAACCTGTAATCCCAGCTTCTTGGGAGGCTGATAAAGGAGAATCACTTGAACCTGGGAAGCGGAGTTTGCAGTGAGCCGAGATCGTGCCACTGCACTCCAGCATGAGCAACAAAGCGAGACCCCATCTCAGCTCAAAAAAAAAAAAAAAAAAAAAAGAAACCATTTTTGATTTAAATTTTAGGGAACTTTTTAAATTTTAGGTAACTATCCAATTATTTATTCCCTAAGAAAATCTTCTTTTCTCTTTTAAACATTTTATATAGGATATACACGATATAATATTTTTTGCCATATCTGCCTTTAAAAACATTTATGCTATGAAATATCATTGTAATGTATTTCTTTCCATTCACTCATGTTTATTTGCCTGTAAGTATCCATTGGATTATACAAGAGGTTAACCAAACCATTCCTATCCAGTGAACAGTTTCACCATAATTTTTTTGACGTTTCTGGATTACATAAGCACTCATTTTGGTAAAGTATATCCAGCAGTAGAATCGGTTCACATACGAGTAATGTTTCATTCCTGTCTGTTTACATCAGATTGAATGCATTAATCAGTCTACCTTTGTATTGTTACTGGTGTCCATTTAAATCACAGTGGCTTCCTTTCCACATCTTCTTCACAAAAGACACAAGTTTTTGAGGTCAATTTTTCCACTTGTAAAGACTATTCAAGCTATTCTTCATTCTACTGCAAAACGAACAATGTTTAAGGAGAGAATAGATGGCTATTAAGGCTACTGTTCCTAAATTAAATTAATACACTGAAGAATAAATCATAATTTTCCAACATGCTCATTTTATAACGAATGGTTTTAGGAAGTATATTTGGGGTGATAAGAAAGTCTGGAATTTTTGTTACTCACCTCAAGTTCTTTGTTGGCAACTCTCTAGTTGTGAGTTTCCTATGAGAGAATAAAATACAACGTAAGGTCAACAAATAAAATTTACTTTTGCAGTTTTTATTTGGCAAAGTCTTTTCCCGACTAGTGGAGAAAGCTATAATTTTTTCTCATTGACATTTCTTTCAGAAGAACTTGCAGTAAAAAAAAAAAAAAAAAAAAACCCCTTACTACCCCTTAGTATTAGATTTGTTAAATATAAAGGACTATGGAATGAAACAAATAGTTCCAAGGAAAATCCTTTCCCATTGTCTTCACAACATTCAAGTTTAAGAGTAATCCAACATCAAGTTTAAATAGTATAAATATTATATATGCATTATTTTAATAAGCTTTTATTATATGTATTCTTTTAGAGACTTCTACTATAGTTCATTCTGCTCATGTTTTGAGCCATTGGAAATGTCTGGGGAGAGATCCTCTAAAGTGTCATTCTCATCATTTGGGGAATAATCCCTTTCCAAGATGTAGGCAACAAAGGTCATTAGCAATCTCTTTGTTAGCTATGTGTCATGGTTCCACATGGTATGTCTAGTGTATCTCATTAGAATGTGATTTTGTCTATATCAAATCCAGAAATAATCAAAACTAAGGGACATTTAACCATGTTCTTAAGTTTCTGCATAAAATTGAATAAAAAATTATATACTATATAATGGCATTTGACTATGTTCACTAGTATTATTAATTTTGCAAATTAAATTTTATCAGAATATCTTCCTAAAATGTTATAGTGAAAAGTAAGTTTGCATAGTAACTTAGTGAAATTATTTTCTTTATTTTGAGAAATATTTGATCAATCATTGCCAATATTAGGGGACAATGGTGTGCTTTAATTCAAATAATAATGTTTTCCAAGGTTCTTCCCTTTTCACTCTATATAATCTACTGAGGTGATCTCATTTATCCCTGTAAACTCTATTATCACTTACCTACACACAACAAATACTTACTGATCCCATAGTATGTCCCAAAAGCTATATAGGACACTGGGATAACAACATTGACTCAAAGAAGACCTCAACCCTTTTGCTATGAAAATTATTTTCTAATATGTTCAGTACCTACTGATATCTGGATACACTCATTTTGACTTAACAACAGGTCTTCAAATTCAAAGATATCAAGATTAAATTTATCATTCTTTATTTTATAAGTGTATTCTTTTCATTTATAACATAATATACCGGGCAACAATTCATGGGCTTTGTCTTCAATTTTTCTATGTTACTTATGATAGGTTGTCTAAATCCTGTTAATATTATATCAAAAATATATCTCAAATTCAAGTCTCCTCTCTGACAATGCCTTAGTTCAGACTCTAACTATTTTTGTCTTTTACTATTATGGTAGACTTCTAATTGGCCTTTCTGCCTCTGGTCTCATTTCCTCCATAGTGCCAGGAGAATAATCTTTCCAGCCTCTTTCTTGGCCAAAAGTAAATTAATCAATCAATAAATATACAGATAACAATTCCTGATCATTCTTCCCTGTTTTTTACTTGATTATGAATCCCTGTTAATCAACAGATAAAATTCAAATTTACTTTAATTATATATTAGAACTTCTATGTTCATGTTTCCTCTTTCTCTTACACCACAGTTCATTATCCAAGATTGTTTTACTCCAAAACTTCACTATTTGTCTCAGCTATATAAATTACATAGAGTTGCAAGTTATATAAATCATTAATGACTCTGTATTTCCATATATGTTATTTCATCTTCCTATCATGTCTATCTATTATCTGTCTGTTAAAGTCTTATGAAACCTGAAAGCGTGGCTAATTTTTCATGTATACTATAAAAGTGGATTTCAAAAATTTACTTAACATCTATTAAGTAAATATAATTAAGAAGTATTATAATTGCTGTTGGGCATATAAAGCATTGTTGTTTAATGTCACATATTCATTACTTTAATAAATATTCATTAATCAGCTACTCTGATGTGAGCACTGTTGCCAGAACCAGTGATAATGTCATGGACATTCTAGATAAGGTAGGTGATCCTATGTCATTAACATACCAGTAGATGGACAGACAATATTTGACAGTTTTATTGGGATAGATGATAGATAGAAAATATTTAGATATTTTATTGAAAGATAGATAAATAGAATTATCTCATAGAGTTTTAACTGTTGTATAAGAAATTAAAAGAGGTAATATGATAATAGTGGAGAGTACAAGGTTATATTCAACATAATTTCCTTGGGAGATGACATTTGATCTGATTACTAACCATAGAAAATTCAGAAAAAGCATCATCCATCTGGGTAAAGATGCACATGATATGTATCACTGAGGAATAAAAGAGTCACGATTGATTAAAGAAGAAGGAGAAATAAAAGGAGGAGAAGAAGAAAGAGAAAAACGAGGAGAAGAAGGAAGGAGAAGAGGATGAGGAAGAGGAACAGTACGAGGAGGAGGTGGAGGACAAGGAATGTCTATGTGGCTGGATTCTGGGGACTAACAAGAGAGGTAAACAGAGCCTTGGCTGTGTAGGACCATGTGGAACCTAACTTAGAAAGTAGACTTTAAGTGCATCAGATCATGGCTAGAATGTGTTAAACAGAGGAGTGGCATGATTTGTCTTTATCATAACATATCTTGGTTTTGCAGTTTAACTTCATAATGTACTATTTCTTAACATGTCCATGTTTCTTCCCATATATAATGCTCCTTGAGTGAACACAGAATCCTGTACACTCAGTATGTATATTTTGAGCTAAAAAAATGAATTAATAAATGATTGAATTAACGAATATAACTTCAAGGGACTTAAAGTTGAGATAATGTTATGTTGCTATTTATGGCCCAAACAATGATTGATATTATTTTATTAAAAACTGTTTATCGTGGCCGGGTGTGATGGCTCACGCTTGTAATCCTTGCACTTTGGGAGGCCGAGGCGGGTGGATTACTTGAGGTCAGGAGTTCGGGACCTGTCTGGCCAACATCGTAAAACTTCATTTCTACTAAAAGTACAACAAGTTAGCCAAGCATGGCGGCAGGTGCTTGTAATTCCAGCTACTCAGGAGGCTGAAGCAGGAGAATTGCTTGAACCCAGGAAGTGGAGGTTGCTGTGAGCTGAGATCGTGCCGCTGTACTCCAGCCTGGGAGGCAGAGCGAGACGCCATCTCAAAAACAAACAAACAAACAAACAAACAAACAACAAAAGCAAAACAAAAAACCTATTTATTGTCAAGTAATAATAACCAAATTCCAAAAACACAATAATTGCTAACATATTCTATAATTTCCAGGTAGGGGAAATTACGTATTTTATCTATATTTCTAAACAATATATTACTTATCCAAAAAAAGCAACGCAAAACAAAACATTTAGAATCAACAGATGAAAACTTCTTCGCTGACTACATTAAAACAAGATTTCCTTAAAGCATTGTGAAAACTCTTCTTTTCATGTTATATTTTATTGAATGTTTTCAAACATTTTGTTAGTTATTTTAGGAGAACTAAAACAAACAATTTTCTTATTATCTCTATTTTCCTAGTGCTCAAAGAGTAGCAAACATATTGCTTATATCTCGATTTATAAAACAACTTGCTCTCTAATATTTTGTGTTGACACCTATAAAAATAGTCATGAAGAAAGTAGCCCAGAATAACCAACCAGCAGGAAGCCTGGAAAGCTGCAAATATTATCCAATGCATCCTAGTTATGAGGGCAATACTTTCTGGAATGACCGTGCAGCAGATGATTTGGAGGCCCTTGGAATCTTGCTTCAACAGCAGATCTGATATTTCTGGTTTTATTTATTTTTTGCCAAAGCTTAGCAGTTGGATACAAGAGTATTTGCTGCAGTACTGAAAAATCAATATGATTACCTCCTTGCCACAGGGCTACATCTAACTACAATATCCTGGACAACGCATATAAGAATCACTCACAGATAATTCTGCATAGCTGGTAGGAGTTGACTGAGAACAAATAACAATGACATTCTTAATCTTGAAAGAGTTACAGATGGCGTTAAGATTTAACATAGAGTGCATTAACATGAAATATTTTAATTATCCTTGTGGTACTAAACTAGAAACTTGCTTGTATGCTGCTTTTTGAGATCAGATTGACTATATTTGACAAAAAGCGGGATGGTTCACCTTATAAAACTAATTGGAATCTTACCTATTTTGCTTCTGGTTTTTTTGTCAGTTTACTAAGAGAAATCATTACCTTACTTTACCTTACTTATTTTTCAGTTAAAATGACTATTTTTGAAATAATATCGAAGATAAAATTAAAATATGATCATCAACCTTCAGTAGATTGAAATGGAAAGATCGTCTTGACTGTGATATCTTGGCTTCAATGATTTCCATAAAATGCTGACAAGAAAGAAAATGATTTTAATTTTAAACTAAATTAAAGCAATTTTAGGGTGCATTCATCTGTATGAGAAGGTACAATTTATTTTTCTATGTAAAATCAGAGAATTTTAAAATGAAGTATGGACACGCATCCACATTCTGCTCTTATATTTTCTGCATACATTTTGTTTCAAGGTATATTCTCTAGTTATTTGCCTATTCTGAAAAGAAATAAATTTCAGGATTTATTAGTATTTTAAGACAAAGCAGCAAAACTGTAATTTATTTCTTTGTTCATGTTTGTCTCAAGCTTGATTTCTGTATTTTTCCAGCGAAATAGAATAATTACAGCTTAATACAGTACTGAAAATAAAATAATTCAAATGAAGGCCATTAAATAACAAATAGAATATATTTATCCACTTCACTTTTAGCACACTATCAGATAGACTCAGCCACTGGACAAGCTGTGACATAAATAGCATATAACAACCCTTCTGACTTGGAGACAATAGCTTCCACCTCAGCTAGTGACTTGCTCTTAGTGATTTGGACTGTGATTCAGACTGCTCTGTGTACAAAACTACTTAGAAATTATGTGACAGATTCAGGCCAGAATTTAGAGTCCAAATGGAAAAAAACTGTAAATCTGTAGGCTTAGCATTCTAAACTAAATATATGACTCAGAGCAGGTGGCTATGCATAATTACAAAGCCCCGTCTTAAGCTTTTAAAAATATTTATTCACCTAAGATATTAAAATCCATTAAAATAATGAAATTCTTCAGCAGAGAAAAATGTGAAGATCTTCTGCCATGAAATATGTGTGTTTATATTTATTAATTAACAACAATTATGCAACAGAAATATGCAGAAATTTTAATGCCCTTCATAAATGAAGTGTGAACATTGATGAATTCAGCTCTTTTAAAAAGACTGAGGCAATGGTTCAATTTATTATTGAATTAATTTCAACTTTACCATGTACAAAGTTTGCATGAGAAATACAGCTGGTGTAAGAGCTCTTAAGCATGACTTTTCTGTACAGCATCAGGAATGAATTAGGAGCCACGGGTAGAGTGGTGAGCAAAGGGTAGATTTTATGTTTGAATGTATTGCACCCTGACATTTTAAATTTGTTACTGAGATTGATGAGTTACCCCTGGCGCAGATGAGGAGGTTCCAAAGTGGTAAATCTTTAGAAAAAAATATTTTCTTCTGAATGGGGCTTTATTTTTTCACTTTTATGATATAAACACTTTCCTCATAAAACAAACACCCGACAAAAAATAAATAGGAAGTTTTCTGATTTTCTATGTTCAATTATCTCCAGCCTGTAACCTATCTACATTTTACTTTTCAACCAATTTTTTTAGCAACTTTTCTACGTTCTTATGTTTTTTCTATTTATTATTCAGCCTTAAATGCTTCATTTCTGTACTACATACATTTTCTTTTACTTTATTATGATAGATTCTGTATGTCATCAGTAAAAAGTTAAAATATGAATAATACACTTTACTCCCTGTTTTATTGTATATGTAAAACAAATAGTACTTTAAATATAAAAGGAATACATTTTTCCTTCTCCAATTCTATGCAGCCCCTATTTTCTCCATAGAGGTAACCTACCATATTATTAATAACATGTATCCTTTTACTCTATGTGTTTGTGTATAAACATATATATATACACACACACACACATATATATATTTACTATGCAAAAATACATTACTTGGTATGTATTTCTAACATATGAGCAAATGCCATCTTACCACAAAAACATAGTCAACCAACGCAAAAATAGACAAATGGGATCATATCAAACTAAAAATCTCTATGCAGCAAAGAACACTATCCACAAAGTGAAGAGACAGTCTACAGAATGAAATCAAATATTTTTAAACTATTCAACTGACAAGAGATTACTAACCAGAAAATATAAGAAGCTCAAACAACACAATAGCAAAAAAACAGATAATCTGATAAAAAAAAATGGGCAAAAGACCTGAATAGACATTTCTCCAAAAAACACATACATATGGCCAAAAGATATATTAAAAATGTTGAGATTCACTAATCATCAGAGAAATGCCAATCAAAACCACAACGAGGCATTATCTCATCCTAGAAATAAAATCCAGGGAGCTCACTTCTGTGTTGTTTGCTGGGTCCTGAGGACTTTGATAGTCTGCCTTCTTCCCTGCTTTTCAATCTTCTGTGTTTGTTTTATATGAAATATTCAAGGCTTTTAACTGAACTTAGAAGGATAATAAAAAATGTATTTCCAAATAGACCCAAAAGTGATTTTAACTTTTGATTTTATGGATACAGAGTTATACATAGTTATAGGGCTTATGTGATATTACAAAACTAGCATACAATAGGCAATAATCAAATTAGGGTAATTGGAATATTCATCACCTGAAACATTTATTTTTTGTGTGTTTGGAACATCCCAATTCCACTCTTCTAGTTATTTAAAAATATACAGTAAATTATTGTTAATTATAGTCACCCTGTTGTGCTACCAAACACAGTATCTCATTCCTTCTATCCAACTCTATTGTTATCCCCACTAACCAATCCCTCTTTATACCCGCATTCCCACTACCCTTCCCAGCCCCTGGTAGCCATCATTCTACACTTTACCTTCATGAGATTCATCTTCGTAGCCCTCACCTATGAGTGAAAATATATTTGTCTTTCTGTGCTTAGCTTATTTCACTTAACAAAATGTTCTTTGGTTCTGTCTATATTGTTGCAAATGACAAGATTTCAATTCTTTTTTATATTATAGATAAATAATATTACATTGCATTTGTGTACAACATTTTCTTTATCCATTCATCAGTTTATAGACACTTAGATTGATTCCACATATTGGTTATAGTGAATAGTGCTGCAATAAATATGGGAGTGTAAATATATCTTTGATATATATTTTTAAATTTTGAATATACCCTCAGCAGTGGAATTGTCAGCTAAACGGTAGTTATATTTTAAATATTTTAGGAACCTCCATAGTGTTATCCATAGTGGTTCTAATAATTTACATTCCCATCAGCATGTATGAGGGTTCCCCTTTCTTCGAATAGGCTGCCAAGGTTTGGGGTTTCCACCCTCTGAAGCCACAGCCCGAGCTTTAGGTTGGCTCCTTTCAGCCATGGCTGGATCATCTGGGACACAGGGAACCCAATCCCTAGGCTGCACACAGCACCGGGACCCTGAGCTCACTCCACAAAACCACTTTTTTGTACTGGGCCTCTTCACCTGTGATGAAAGGGGCTGCCAGGAAGGTTTCTGACATGCCCTGGAGACATTTTCTCCATGGTCTTGGGGATTAAGTTTAGGCTCCTTGCTATTTATGCAAATTTCTGCAGCCAGCTTGAATTTCTCCCCAGAAAATAGGTTTTTATTTTCTATTGCATAGTCAGGTTGCAAATTTTCCAAACTTTTATGATCTGCTTCCCTTATAAAACTGAATGCCTTTACCAGTACCCAAGTCATTTCTTGAATGCTTTGCTGCTTAGAAATTTCTTCAGCCAGATATCCTAAATCATCTTTCTCATTTCAAAGTTCCACAGATCTCTAGGGCAGGGGCAAAATGCTGCCCATCTCTTTGCTAAAACATTACAAGAGTCACCTTTACTCCAGTTCTCAACAAGTTCCTTATTTTCATCTGAGACCATTTCAGCCTGGAATATGGCTTTCAACATTTTGGGCAAAGCCATTCAACAAATCTCTGGGAAATTTCAAACTTTCCCACATTTTTCTGTCTTCTTCTGACCCCTCCAAAACGTTCTAGCCTCTGCCTGTTACCCAGTTCCAAAGTCGCTTCCACATTTGGAGGTATCTTTTCAAAAATACCCCACTTTTCTCGTACTAATTTACTGATTTAGTCTGTTGTCACGTTGCCGATAAATACATACTGGAGACTGGGAAGAAAAAGAGGTTTAATTGGACTTACATTTCCACATGGCTGGAGAGGCCTCAGATTTAAGGCGGGAGGCAAAAGGCACTTTTGTAATAGACTACTTTTACATGGCAGCAGGCATAAGAAGAATAAGAAAGAATCAAAAGCGGAAACCCCTGATGAAGCTATTGGATCTCATGAGACTTATTTACTATCATGAGAATAGCATGGGAAAGACTGGCCGCCATGATTCAATTACCTCCTCCTGGGTCTCTCCCACAACATGTGGGAATTCTGGGAGATACAATTCAAGTTTAAACTTGGATGGGGACACAGCCAAACCATATCAGAGTTAGTGAGACTATCTTTATTCTTTTTTATCTTACATCAGTAAAAACAGTGTTTCATGTATGCTTTAAAAGGCTGCAGTATGTTTGTTTATCTTATGCTGGATTCCATCATACATGCACAAAAGAGAAACTGACATATTGCATAAGGCAGGAATTACAGGAGACTGAAGTGTAAGTACAGAGACAAATACACAAAATGATTATTTAAAAGTTAAAAATAGCCATCAAACATAGGAAATATAGAGTATAAGACAATTTGCAATATATTTGCAAATTTAGATTAAACTATTTTCTAGAAAAAATCATTTTTAGTAGAATTACACCAATGAAACAAATTAAACAAACTGATTTCCAGAAGAAAAATAGGAAAAGGTATTAAAGTGGTACTCTGAAAACAATAAAAATATACTTACTTATAAGAGAATGTTACTGAAGTTTCAAAGATTAAATATTGCCAAATCAATTTAAAATGCTCCAGAAGCTAGAAAAATAAATATATTTTTCAGCCTTCTTTTATGAAGCAATATAGCTTTGATATTAATGATGGATAAAGCTTGCTTAAAAACAAAACAAAACAAAAGCTAGAAAATTAGAAAAACTAACTGGACATTAAATTATGCATTTTGTCTCTGGGTTTTTTCTGAAAAATGCAATATGAGGAAGTAAATATTATTCAACATAATATTAGAAGTAAAGTGAAAATCATTTGCTTTCTGATAATATGTTAAGATTTTTAAACAAAAAATGATTTTAAAAAGACAGCACGAAAGTCTGCATACTGTTTAAAATAGATGAGTTTAAATTACAGCACCANATATGTTAAGATTTTAAACAAAAAATGATTTTAAAAGACAGCACGAAAGTCTGCATACTGTTTAAAATAGATGAGTTTAAATTACAGCACCACTATACACTAATTGGGTTATCTCAAGAAATGACTCATCAATTCTAAGTTTTTATATTAATATTTATAAACCATGAACTGTATTTGTCATAACTTTTGTAGCTCAAGTGGAGAAAGCTATATCTATCCAAATAGTTAATGCAAACAGCATTTTTATAAAGACGTAAAGTCTATTTATGACATTATAAATATCCTTCGGCAAGTTCTGCTGGCTTTGTTTTCAATACTCCTATATTACTAATGTTGGGACTATTTACAAATATGCTGATAACCCTGTTTCCATACTTGCATTCTGAAACGGTGCTTCTCAAATGCTTTGTGGTATACAACTAACTTTGTTCGTTCTCATTTCATCACACACTCTATCTTAAAATACAGTGAATTCATTTAAAAAAATTATCATGTCTCTAGCTTGCAACTATGTAAAAGTTATACAGGTTCCCAAATGTTTATTCTCCATTTATGTGCTAATTATGGAGCAGTAAAAAAGTTCATGGACTGGGACCCATTTGAGTATGACTACTGTTTACTGTGTTGCCTCAATTTCTCTCAGATTGTAAAAACATACGTTAGATCTTTTCTCTCAATGCTTAAAAGCAATGTCTTCCCATCTCAGTTAAATTATAGCCAAATTCCTTAGCTGAATGTGATGGAGATCTTTGCTCCTTAGTTCCGCTAAAACCGGGTTCTTGTCACATGACCAGAAAAAGTTAGGCACACAGACACACTGAAGGGTGAGCAGAATGAAATTTATTGAGCATAAAGGAAAAAATAAAAATAATAATGAAAAAACAACACTCTCAGCAAAGTGAGAGGGATTCCTGCTAACAGGCCCCCACCTAGCAGATTGAATACCAGGTCACCACACAGGAACTGAAGAGGCTAGCTCCTCCCCTCCACAAAGGGCACCAAAGTCCAAACTTTCTGTGACTCTACCATGTTCTACCAGTGCACTGGTCAGTGGGAGATTCTCCAGGGCCCCCTTCCTCCTTACCTTCCTCCTGCACCTTTCAAAATGGATTAAAGGACGCTTGAACTGGCCTTTGTTTATCTCTTATGCCTTATCTTTGACGACTTGCCAACTTGCTTACACCTTTTTATTTACACTGGCCTTCTCACTACTGTCAAACACATTAAACTTATTCTTAGTCTAGGATATTTTTAATGATTACTTTTAAACATAAAAGTTAAAGAGAAAAATTCAAAAGCACACAGGAACCAATTCTGCAGTTAATATTGAAGTATAATATACATTTTTTCTAAATTTAATTTCTTTCTTTCTGTCAGAGGTGTTTGAAGTAGAGGGACTCCATCCTAGATAGGGGCTGGGTAAAATAAGGCTGAGACCTACTGTGCTGCATTCCCAGGAGGCTGTGCATTCTAAATCACAAGATGAGATAGGAGGTTGGCAAAAGATAGAGGTCACAAAGACTTGGCTGATATTTCAGTAAAGAAGCTGGCCAAAACTCACCAAAACCAAGGTGGCATGGAAAGTGACCCCTGGTGGCTCTCACTGCTTATTATACACTAATTATAATACATTAGCATGCAAAAGACATTCCCACCAGTGCCATGACAGTTTGCAGATGCTATGGTAACATCAGGAAGTTACTCTATATGGCCTGAAAAGTGGAGGAACCCTTAGTTCCGGGAATTGCCTACCCCTTTCCAGGAAATTTATGGATAATCTACCCCTTGTTTAGCGTATAATCAAGAACTAACAATAATATCCTTAGTGGAGCATCCCCTGCTACTGCTTTGCCTGTAGATTAGCCATTCTTTATTCCTTTACTTTCTTAATAAACTTGCTTTCACTCTGTGTACTTGCTCCAATTCTTTCTTGTGCAAGATCCAAGGACCCTCTCTTGTGGTCTGGATTGTGACCCCTTTCTGGTAACATTGCCACCACAGATAGAATCCAATATTTGTATTTTAATGTTATCATTGCATGCATATTTTATAATGCTGATATATTAATACATTACTTGTTAAAGTTTATAATAAAGTGGAATGCTGTATTTAATGTTCTTTCAATTACCTCTTGTTTTCTCTATCTTCCTCCCTCTCTTTCACTATATAAACCACTTCCAGTCTGAATGTTTTCCTCCAATTTTTATGACTTGCTTTATCACAGTATCCAGATCTCTGCACAAATATCACTTCCTCAAAAATCATCTAAAATAGTCTTCCTACAACCACCACACTCTTCTCAAACTTCCCTTTATTTTCCTTCCCATCTCTTATTACTACCTAAAATTACACTGTGTAACTATTTACTTGATTAATACTTGTCTGCTTCATTACACAGCAATCTTCATGAGAGCAGAGGCGAGGCATTTATTGTTGACTATTTTAACACTACACCCTTACATCGGTTGACATGTAGTGTTCTGTATATTTATTACATATATAGTTATATAAATTATCTGTGAACATAATGGCAGGTGTTACAGACAAGCCTTAGGAAGCGAATAACACAAGAATTTAGAAATTCACAAGGAATTTAAAAACTTCTCCTACGAAAAGGTATGGACTTTTATTTTATTCTTTTCACATCAAATTTTTCTGCTCTCAATCCACACTGAAAAGAAAGTAGCATTCCATGTTAACCAAGCTTATATGTCTTCCATTCTGATCCAAAGAAAACTAGAACTCATTTAGATCAATTCAATATTTCCAACAGAGAAAGCATGATTAATTTATTTTGGTCAGGTGTTTAAATGACCAAATGGCCTAATCACCTATGATTGAGGAGTGAGATGGAGTGTGAAATCAAGACATGTATTTGGTCAAAATATGGCAGTCAGGATTCAAATCTAAGGATTGGATGCCCATTAAAATATTATGAGTAGATAAAGCAATCTCATAAATGATCATTTAAAAAATAATAGCCTGAAGGTTTTGGGGGTCTTGTGGGGAGTTGCAGAAGCATAACTAAAATCACCACTTCTATTCCTCTTATGTTACCAACACTAAATATTGATGTTTAACTTATGTGTATGTGTTGTTATAACAGAGATGTTTATTCCTAATTATGTCAATTTAATTATAGTCTCTCTTTATCATAATTACATAGAGTTTCAATTTGTTAATGTTCTTTTCTTTGTAACTATATTTAATTTGCTTTTAAATTCTATTAATTTGGAACATATAAACTTCATTTTTAATTATATTAGAGGTTTACATGTAAAATTTTATAAAGAATAATTTAACATATAAAGACATGATAAAACATTTTCAAAGAAAAAATAGTATTCATTTTGTGCTATTATGAGTTATGTACTTTTCTTTTCTCTATTTTTTAAATGGTTGATACAGTTTAGGTATTTGTCTTCTCTAAATCTTATGTCGAAATGTAATCCCCAGTGTTGGAGCTAGGCCCTAGTTGGAGGTATGTGGGTCACAGGGGTATTGACCCATGGCTCTCATGGCTGTATTGATGCCATCCTCATGATAATGAATGAGTTCTTGCTTTGTTCACATAAGATCCTGTTGTCTGAAAGAGTATGGCATGTCTTCCATCTCTCTCACTTCCTTACTCTTGCTTCTGCTCTCAACATGTGACACTGGCTCTCCCTTTGCTTTCTGCCATGATTGTAAGCTTCCTAACTCCTCATCAGAAGCTGAACAGATGCTGGTGCCATGCTTCCTGCACACCCTGCAGAACTATGTGCCAATCAAACATCTTTTTCTTATACATTACCCAATCTCAGGTATTTCTTTATAGGAACACAAAAATAGACTAACACAATGATGGTGTAATTTTAATTTCAAATTCTACTATTTCATTGCTGAGAATATAAAAACAATTGACTTTTACATATTAACTTTCCATTCTGTATTTTTGCTGTAATCAGTCAGTTCCTGAAGCTTGTTTGTCAGTTCTTTTGCATTTTGTACATAGAAAATTATATCATCTGCATATAATGACAGTCTTATTTCTCTATTATCTTTCCATATGCCTTTTATTACCTTTTCTTGTTATATTGCATTAGCTAGACCTTCCTGAAAGGTATTGAAAAGGAGTGGTAAGCAAGAACATCCTTGACTTCTTTCTCATTAGATTTGATGTTAGCTGTAGGGTTTCTTTGTAGATTATCATATCAAATTGAGACAGTTCACTTGATTCCAAATTTTCTAAGTTTTTTTTTTTTTTTTTAATCATGAGTGGGCATTGCTATGTGCTTTTTCTGCATCTACTGATATGATTATGTGATTTGTTTCCTTCACTCTGTTGATTTAATAGATTGCACTAATTGACTTTCAAATGTTGAGACAGCCTTCCATATCCAGAATAAACCCTGCTTAAGTCATGGTGTATGATTCTTTTTATAAATTGTTGAATTGTCTCTGCTAGAATTTTGTTGAGGATTTTGCAACTATGTTCATGCAAGATATTGTTCTGTAATTTTCTTTTCTGGTAATGTCTTAGTCAGTTTTGGGTATTAATAGAATGTTGAGTCAAAAAATGAGTTAGGAAGTAGTCCTTCTGCTTCTATCTTTTGAAAGATATTGTAGAGAATTAGTATAATTTCTCTTTAAACACTTGGTGGAGTTGACCAGTGAACCCATAAGGGCCTAGTGATTTTCATTTTCAAGGTTATTAAACATGGATTTACTTCATTTAATAGATATATACCTGTTTAGAATATTTATTCCTGTTGTGTAAGTGTTGGCAGCTTGTGTTTTTCACATAATTCATAATTCCTTATTATTCATATAATGTTCATGAGATTTGTAGTGATGCCCCTTCTTTTGGTTCTGATATTAATAATTGGAGTTTTCTGTCTTCTTTTCTTAATTACCCTGGCTGGAGGCTTATTAGTTTTATTGGTCCTTTTAAATAATCAGCTTCTGGTTTCAATTTTCTCTATTAATTTCCTGCTTTCATTTCATTGATTTCTGTTCTAATTTCTATTATTTCTTGTCTTCTGCTCACATTGAATTAATTTTTCTTATTTTTCTTGTTTCCTAAAATGGAGGCTTAGATTGTTGGTTTTTTTACCATTCTTCTTTTCTGTCATATGCATTCAATGTTATATATTTCCCACTGAGCTCTGTCTGAACTGCATCTCACAAATTTTGTTAAGTAGTATCTTAATCTTTATTTAGTTCAAAACATTTTTAACTTTGCCTGCAATTTCTTCTTTATTCCTACAACTGTGTTGTTTAACTCACAAAACCAGACAAAATTAAGTAGTTTGAGATTTCTAGCTAGCTTTCTGATAACGATTTCTTATTTAATTTCATTGTGATCTGTGGACAATTACTACTGAATTTTTACATTTTTTCTGCATTCTCTTTTTTATCTAGCTCTCTTTATTTCTCATTTTTTTATCTATTAATTTCAGCTTCTTACTAGTCACTCTATGCTTACTTTATTTTGTTAAAAAATAAAAAAGTCATACAATATTTCCACCTACTTTGTTATTGGATTATCACAATTATTATTAACTATTGATTCAGCACATTTACTCCTTTCTTGTACTGCAAAACTATTAGCACATCTCATTTAGGGTTCCATTTTTACTGTTTAATAATATTTAAAATATAAGTGATATATTGCAGGCTGTCTCTGGTAACTAAAGAGTCATATATTTTTTTCACAAAATTCATTCTCAGTTCCCACACTGAAAACTAAACAAGTGGATTCTAGTAGAATTACTCTTTCAGAAACATAGCTGTAGAAAATACTGTTAAATACTTGTTTTATCTTAATTCTAATATTGACTCACACTGCTGAAACTTGTTCAACTGCCAACAACTTTCAATGTAGAATGGATTTTCTTCTACCGTTGTGGGATTCTAATATGTTACCAATTAGAATTTGATAAAACTTTGAATCCTAAAAAATGTTGTCACTTTACGTAGACCTTCCCATTTTACAGTATTTTTCTCGGGCACTAAATCTCTCATTATGCCATTCAGCACACTTCTGCTTTTGCTATGAATTTGCAGTCTCAATGGACATAGAAGTATAGTGACAGAAAAACGAAAAAAAAATTTGATTTTGGCTATCTGCATAAGGCCTTGATTGCTAACTCAAGACTAACTCAATACGTATCTATTTCTACCATCATCCATGCAGGTAGGCATGTGTGCATGTTTGTGTTTGTGTACACATGTGTAATGTGTGAGTCTTTGTGTTTGTGTTTGCTACTCCAGAGGGTAAAGCACACGTAGACCATGTATTTATCTTCTTATCAGACTATGTCTATGTTTTAATTGCTAGATTTGTTAAGTATCTAACCACAAAATATCTCTTGTTTTCTGTTTTTAGGCCATTTCACTTTTTTATTACTTTATGAATATTTTAATATGGTGTTATCGAGCAACATTTCACAGACTTCTAATCTCACATTATTTCATTCCAGAATCCCTACTCACAGTCAAATTCTAACTTTATAATTTTATCCTGTAACTGCATGGCATCTCTAGTGCTGTATGAATACCTTCCCTCCGGATCATAAAACATATTTCTAAATTTCCTTTTAAGTATTGGCATAACAAACTAATTCAATGTAGACTCTTCATAGACTCTTCCTGTAACTTTAGTTTATCCCATTTCCAACTGTCTGGAAGAATGGTCCATGTTGAGGAGCCATGGTAAAACAACTGAATAGAAACCTCCAGTGATCATCCCTCCATGGGGACACAAAATTGAAAAACTATTCATGCAAGAAAGCACCTTCGTAAGAACGAAAAATCAGGTAAGCAACTGCCATACATAGTTAATATTACATAAAGGAAAGAGGCATTGAAGAGGGTAGGACAGAGTCTTGCATTGCCCACACCACCCCTTCTCCATCCCCCGGCAGTGCACATAGACAGAATCTGTGTGCTTGGGGGTGGGAGATCAAAGTGATTGTGCAAATTTACATTATAACTCAGGGCTGTCCTTTCTCAGTAGAGCAAACACAGGAAATAATTCTGATGGTGCCCATGGAGAAAGCATTGAAAGTAGCCCAGGCCAGAGAGGATACTCCACTGCAGCAGTAAGAATCTAAATGTCAGCTACCTCTACCACAGGCTGACTAAAATATCTTGGAATCCTAAATATGTTTGAAGGGCATCCAGGCCACAAGGACTTCAGTCCTTTGGCAAATTTGGTGTTGCTGCACTGGGCTCAGAGCCAGTGAACTTGGAGTGCACACAAGCCAGTGAAACACCAGCTATAGTGACTAAGAGAGTACCTGTGCCATTCCACTCCCTACTCTAGAGAGTGTTACTTCAGGAGACCCCTTCCACAGTGAAAAGGAAAAAAAAAGAGTAGAGGACCCTGTCTTGACATCTTGGGTACCAGATCAACCATAGTAAAATAGAGTACCAGGTGTATTCCTGAAGACCCCGATTCAGGTCCTAGCTTCTGAAAGGCATTTTTAGACCCTTCCTGGGCTAGGAGGGAACATGCTGTGCTGAACAGAAAGACTAAGTCCTGGCAAGATTTACCACCTGCTGACTAGTGGTAGCCAGGTAGTAGTCCTACTAACCATGAGTTAGTCCTAGTTCTGTGCCGATGATGGCAGTGAGTACTGCCATCATTCCAGCTGCAGCTGGGAGGCATGGCTGGAGTTACACACTCCATGGAGCTGGCAGGAGCCCCGCCCCTTCTGAGTTGGAGTGGGAGCTCCTGTGCCATTACAGCTGCCAAAATGGAAGCTGTGGATTCGAGTCTCCGTGTGCTCTTGCGGGAGGGTGAGGAGCAGGCAGCATCTGCCTTTTAGGGTGGAGATATGGCCGCCATCCTAGTTGCAAGACTTGGGGCATCTCTGCAGCCTGTACCCTTGGGACCCCCAGGAAGGACCTCCCTGCTTCCATCCCTGCAGGTTCAGCGGTGTCTGCTCCCACTGCCTGGCCTCTCTCCACTTCCAGCACCTGTTCTGTTCTTGGAGTAGGGTTGGGGCCGAGCCCCAGGACCTTGAATGACAGTGGGATGCAAACAGAGTCCTGGGAGGAAGGGGACAGATCCCCAATAAGGCCCCATATTCAGGCCAAGAAGGGGCCTGAAGGCTGGGGGCCAGGTTGACAGTTGTGCTGCCTGGAGTAAGGAACTATGGTTCCTCTTCTGGGCCTGTTCAAGGCCACTCACGGACCTATCAGCATGCACTTCCTCCCCTCTGAGGTCCATAAAAGCCCTGGGCTCAGCCAGAGCAGGGCAAAGGATGGCCAGAGGAGAAGAGGGCAGAGAGGTGATGGGATGACCAGCTGCAGAGAGGAGTACCCTCTCTGCTGAGAGCTACAAGAATGACCAGCTGCAGAGAGAAGAGTACCCTCTCAGCTGAGGGCTACAGAGAAGACCTGCCAGCAGAGAGTCACTACCTTCTCTGCTGAGAGCTTCAGAGACAGGCAGAAAGGAGCTACCCTCTCTGCTGAGAGCTTCAGAGACCTACAGAGAAAGCTACTCTCTCTGCTGAGAGCTGAACACTCCACATGATGACCTGCTTACAGAGAGGAGCTACCCACTCTGGGTCTCCTCTGAACTGTTTTAACACTGAATAAAACTCATCTTCTTCACCCTTCACTTGTCTGAGTATCTCTTTCTTCCTGGACACAGGACAAGAACTCAGGCAAAGGCACCACAGCCACAGATGTTTCCGGCCAGAAAACTTGACACCCCAGTGATCCTGTAACACCTACTTCAGGTGTAACTCAGCACTATCCCTAATGTGGTGGCCACAGGGGTTCTTGTGTGACCCCTCCCTCAGCTCCAGGAGGCCCAGCAGGGACAGACACTCTTTCTGTTTGGGGAAAATGAGAGAGGAGAACAAGAGACTCTATCTGATATTCCAGGGGATTCTACTGCATCTTACTCAAGACCACCAAGATGGTACCTCTACTAACCTGTAAAAGTCACAGTGTTGGTAGGCTTGGGGCACCCCCGAGTGCAGGTATGACTGCAGTGACAAAAAGCTACATCACTCAATACCCTTTGGATATCTGAAAAGCCTCTCAAGAAGGAGCACACACAAGCCAGACTGTGAAGATTTGAATAAATATTTAATGCTCCAATGCCCAGGCATTGACAAATATTCACATACAATAAGAACATCCAGGAAAACATGACCTCACCAAATGAACTAAATGAGGCACCAGTGATCAGTCTCATAATGACAGAGCTATATGACCTTTCACACAGATAATTCCAAATAATTGTTTAAAGGAAGCTCAAGGGATTTTATGATAACACAGAAAACAGATTTAGAATTCTGTAAGAAAAAGAAAAATCAAGCAGAAACTCTCAAGCTGAAAATTCAATTACAAGCTGAAAAATGCATCAGTCTCTCAGCAGAATTGATCAAACAGAAAAAGTAGGAGCTTGAAGATAGCCTGTATAAAATACACATTAAAAAATAAAATAAAATAAATGAAGTGTACTTACAAGATCTAGAAAATAGCCTTGAAAGAGCAATTTTGAGTTATTTACCAGAGAAAGAGATAGAGAGAAAGAAAGACTGTTGTGGAAAGTTTACTAAGAGATGATAGTAGAGAAGTTTCCAAATTTAAAGAAAATTATCAATATTCAAGTTCAATGTCATAGAACACCAAGCAGTTGTAACTCAAAAAATACTATCTCAAGGTATTTAATCATCAAACTCCCCAAGCTCCAGTGTAAAAAAAAATCCTAAAAGCAGCAAGATAAATGAGCAAATAACATACAATGGAGTGTTAATACATTTGGCAGCAGACTTCTAAGTGAAAATAATTATGGGCTAGGAGAGAGTGGTGTAGCATGTTCAAATTGCTGAAGGAAAAGAAAAAAAAGATTTACCCAAACACTTTTACCTTAGAATTATATCCAGCAAAAATATCCTTTAAACATGAAGGAGAAATAATGACTTTCATAGACAAACAAATGTTGAGGGATTTAATCAACATCAGACTTGTCCTACAAGAAATGCTGAAGGGAGTTATTTATTCTGAAAGAAAAGGACATTAACAAGCAATTAGAAATCATCTGAAAGTACAAAACACACTAGTAATGGTAAGTACACAGACAAACATAGAATACTTCAATATTCTAATTGAGGTATATAAAGTAAGTACACAGGCAGATACAGAATACTTAACTCTCTAATAATACAGGATACTTAACACCCTTCTTAGTAAGAAGACTAAAAGGCAATACAACAACTTTTAAAGGGATGAATAATACGAAAAGGTATAACTAGAAAAAACAAAAAGTTAAAGAGTTGGGTGGAGGAAGTTAATCTGTAGACCTTTTATCAGGTTTCTCCTTGCTTGTTTTTTAATAATCAGATTTAAGTTGTTATCTTTTTAAAATAACTGGTTATATTATGTTATCAGGAAGCCTCATGGCAACATCAAATCAAAAACTTACAACAGCTACACAAAAAAATGAAAAGCAAGAAATTAGAACATACTACCAGAGAAACTTACTTTTACACAAAGAAAAACAGGCAGAAAGGAAGGGAGAAAGAGAATTAAAAAAAAAAGAGCAAGTAATAAAGTGGTAATAATAAATCCTAAAGTATAATTAATAAAATTGAGTTTAAATGGACCAAACACTCCAATCAGAAGCATGTAACGGAAGAGTGAATTGAAAAAAAAAAAAAAAAAAAAAAAAAAAAAAAAAAAAGAAGACCCAACTACCTACCACCTGTAATAAACTCACTTAATCTATAAAGATACATACAGACAAAAAGCAAAGGGATAGAAAAAGATATTCCAAGACAATGGGAATGACAAAAGAGCAGAAATAACTATACTTACATCAAATAAAATAGATTTAAGACAAAAATTATATAAAGAGACAAATAATGTCATTAATTAATGATAAAAAGGTCAATTCAAGAAGAGGATATAATAATTGTTAACATATATTCAACCAACACTGGAAGACTCAAATATGTAATTGATACATTATTCATGCTAAAGAGAGATAAAACCAATAAAATAATAGCTGGAGCTCTCAACATCCCAGTTTCAGTGTTGGGAAGATCATCCAAAAAATGAAAATAAATCTATATGGGATTTAATATATAAATCAAATGGACCTAACAGATATTTACAGAACATTTCATCCAATAGCTGCAGAATACACATTCTTCTCCTCAGAAAATAGATTATTCTCAAGAATAGGCCATGTGTTAGGCCACAATACGAGTCGTGAAAAAATCTAAATTATTGAAATCATATCTTCTCTGATCACAATAGAACACAAGGAAATTACATAATATGCTCTTGAATGACCAGTTTAAGGACATTTGCAAATTTTTTGAAACAAATGAAAATAAAGGCCAGGCGCGGTGGCTCACGCCTGTAATCCCAGCACTTTGGGAGGACGAGATGGGCGGATCATGAGGTCAGGAGATTGAGACCATCCTGGCTAACACGGTGAAACCCCATCTCTACTAAAAATACAAAAATCAGCCGAGCACGGTGGCAGGTGCCTGTAGTCCCAGCTACTTGGGAGGCTGAGGCAGGAGAATGGCATGAACCCGGGAGGCAGAGCTTGCAGTGAGTGGAGATCTCAGCGACAGAGTGAGACTCCGTCTCAAAAAAAAAAAAAAAAAAAAAAAAAGAAAATAAAACCCTATATACCAAAAACCGATGGTATTAGCAAAAGCAATGCGAAAAGTTTATACCAATAAGCATGTACAGCAAAAAAACAAGAAAGAACTTCAAAAAAACTGACACACCTTCAAAAACTAGAAAAGAAAGAGCCAAACAAGCCTAAAATTTATAGAAGAAAAAACAATAAAGTTAAAGTAGATATAAATGAATTTGAAACTAACAAACAAACAAACAAAAAAAAACTGAACAAAAAGAAGAATGGTGGTTTTTTGAAATGACAAACACAATTGACAATCTCATAGCAAGATTAAAAATATCAGAGAAAAGAGTCAAATAAATATTATCAAAGATGAAAGAGAAAACATTATATCTGATGCCAACAAAATTTAAAGATTCACTAAAGACTACTATGAGCAACTCTATGCCCACAAATTGAAAACCCATGTAGCCTACCAAGATTGAATCATAAAGAAATCCAAAACCTGAATAAATCTATAACAAATAACAAGATTGAAATCATAATAAAAAGTCTTCCATCAGACAAAAACCCAGGAACTGTTGATGTCACTGTTGAATTATTCCATATATTTTAAGAAGGACTAATAGCTATTCTTCTCAAACTATTCTGAAAATTGAAGAGGCAAGAATATGTCTAAACTCATTCTGGAAGGCTTATATTACCCTGATACTAAAACCAGACAAAGACACAACTAAAAAAGAAAACTACAGACTAATATCTCTGATTAACACAGATGCAAAAAATCCTCAATAAAATACTAAACAAATTCAACAACACATTTAAAAAAATCGTTTATCATGACCAAGTGAGATTCATTCCAGGAATGCAAGGATGGTTCAATATACACAGATCAATGTGATATATCGTATCAACAGAATAAAGGACAAAAGTCATATGATTATTTCAATTGATGCTGAAAATGCCTTCAATAAAATTAAACATTAGTTCATGGTAAAATAAATCTCCAAAAATCTGGGAATAGAAGTAACATACCCTAACACAATAAAAGCCATGTATGACAGACCCACTGCTATTAACATACTGAATGAGGAAAAAGTTATTTTAGAGCCTTTCCTCTAAGATCTGAAGCATGAAAAGGCTATGCATTTCACCACTGTTATATAATATAGTATTGGAAATTTTTGCCAGAGCAATTCAACAAAGGAAATAAATAAAGAGCATCAAAGTTGGATGGGAATAAGTAAAATTATTTCTTTTGTAGATGATATCACCTTATATCTAGAAAACCTACAGATTCTATCAAAATTATTAGAATAGATAAATTCAGTAAAGTTGCAGGATACAAAATTAACATAAAAACCAGTAACACTTCTATATGCCAACAACAAACAATCTGAAAAACAAATCAAAAGAGTAATACCAAATACAGTAAATAAAATAAATAGAATAAAATAAAATGCCTAGGAATAAACTTAAAAGAAAATTCTCTTCAATGAAAACTATAAAAAATTGATGAAAGTAATTAAAAAGGACACACACAAAAAATGGAAAGATGTTCCATGTTCATGAATTGGAATTGGAAGAATAAATCTGTTTAAAATATCTGTACCACCTAATACCTAAAACAAACTACAGATGCAAATATCAAAATATCAATGACATTCTTCCCTGAAACTGAAAAAGTATTCCTAAAATTTATACTATCCTGAGCAAAAGAGCAAAACTGAAGAAATCATGTCACCTAACTTCAAATTATATTACAGAGCTATAGTAAACAAAACAGCACAATACTTGCATCAAAACAGACACATAGTCGGATAGAACAGGTTAAAATCTCATAAATAAATCCACATATTTGCAATTCTAAATTTGTTGCATCACTGTTTACAGTCAAGACATTTTTGGCAAAGGGGCAATGAACATATATTGGGGAAAGGAGAGTCTTTTCAATAAGTGGTGCTGGAAAACTTGATATCCATATGCAGAAGAATGAAATTAGACCCCTATGCTTTGCCATGAAGAAAAGCAAATTTAAATGGATTAAAGACTTAAATTTGTGGAAAATTTATGAAAATACTAAAAGAAAACATGGTGGAACCTCTCCTGGACATTGGTCTAGGCAAAAATTTCTTGAACAATAACCCAAAGCACAGACAACCAAGTACCAAACATGGAAAATTGGCATCGCGTTGAGCTAATATATTTCTTCCCAGTAAGGGAAAGAATAAAAAACTAAAGAGGCAACCCACAGAGTGGGAGAAAATATTTGCTAATTACACATCTGACAAAGGATTAATAACCAGAATATATTCGGAGGGCAAGGCAGGTGAATCACCTGAGGTCAGGAGTTCGAGACCAGTCTGGTCAACATGGTGAAATCCTGTCTCCACTGAAAAATACACAAAAGTAAAATAAAATAAAATAAAAATAATAAAATTAGCTGGATGTGGTGGCAGGCACCTGTAATGTCAGCTACTTGGGAGACTGAGGCAGGAGAATAATTTGAACCCAGGAAACGGAGGTTGCGGTGAGCCGAGATCATGCCATTGCACTTCGGCCTGTGTGACAAAAGTTAAAATCCATCCTCCCAAAAAACAAATAAACACACAAACAAAACCCCAGCGCAATGGCTCACGCCTGTAATCCCAGCACTATGGGAGGCTGAGGAGGGCAGATCACCTGAGGTCAGGAGGTTGAGACCAGCCTGGCTTACATGGCGAAACCCTTACTCTACTTAGAATACCAAAAAACTTAGCCTGGCCTGGTAGCACATGCCTGTAATCCTAACGACTCAGGAAGCTGAAGTAGGAGAATCCTTTGAACCCAGGAGTTGGAGGTTGCAGTGAGTGAGCTGAGATAGCAACACTGGACTCCAGCCTGGGAGACAAGAGTGAGACTCTGTCTCAATTTAGAAAACAAAACAAAACAAAACAAACAAGCAAAAAACAGAATAAATAAGCTCAAACAACTATAGGAAAAACTAATAATCTGATTAAAAAGTGTGCAAAAGATCTGAATAAACATTTCTTAAAATAAAACATACAAATGGAAAACAGATACGTGAAAAGATGTTCAACATTGCTGATCATCAGAGAAATGCTCATCAAAACTAGAATGAAATATCTTCTCACTTCAATTAAAAAAGCTTTTATCCAAAAATAGGCAATATAAAATGCTGTTGAAGATGTGGAGAAAAGGGAATTCTCATACACTGTTGGTGGGAATGTAAATTCATGCAACTACTATGGAGAACAGTTTGGAGGTTCCTCAAAAACTAAAAATAGATCTACCATATGATCCAGCAATCCCGTGCTAGGTGTAATAGTTCGCATTATATGCTATATGAAACTAAACCATATATTCCATAAATATATGCACCCACTATATATACACAAAAATTGAAAATTAAAAAAAAACTAAAAACTAAAAATAGAGCTACCAAGTGATCCAGCAATCTTACTGCTAATTATATACCCCAAAGAAAGGAAATCAGTACATCAAAGAGATATCTGCACTCTCATGTTTATTGCAGCACTATTCACAATAGCCAAGATATGGAATCAACCTGAGTCCATCAGCAGACAACAGACAAATGGGTAAAGAGAAAGAGGTATATATACACAATGGAGTGCTATTCAGCCATAAAAAAAGAATGAAATCCCGTCATTTACAACAGTATGGATGGAACTAGCAGTCACTACGTTAAACGAAATAAGCCCAGATACAGAAAACAAACTTCACATGTTCTAACTTACTTGTTGGAGCTAAAAATCAAAACAATTGAACTAATGTAGATAGATAGTAGAAAGATAGTTACCAGAGTCTGGGAAGGGTACTGAGAGGGGGATTGGGGAGTTGTTTAATGGGTACAAAAATAAGTTTAGATAGAATGAAGTAGATATAGTATTTGACAGCACAAGAGAGTGACTACCATCAATAACAATTTATTATACATTTTAAATTATTTATTGTACATTTTGACTCATTTATTGTACATTTTAAATACTGTACATTTAAAAATAACTAAAAGAGTGTAAGTGGATTTTTTGTAACATATATTTTATATATAAATGTATAATGTATCAACAAAATTAAAATTCAGAAAAAATATTTTAAAAG
>NW_016809536.1:1109533-1111886 GCF_001698545.2 Rhinopithecus bieti | reverse complement strand
TGGGGAGTGGGCAGTTAGTTAATGGCAAAAAGAATTATGGGAAAAGAAGAATAAGCAGAAATATAATAGGATATTGTCTGGATTACTTATAGTTATTTTAGATATAGAATATGATAAGAAGAAGTTAGTTAACTGAGGGAATAATCCTTGACCATATACATTTTCTGGTTGTAATATGCTTTTTTATTTTGAGATACTCGTAGCTTCACATGCAATTGTAAGAAATAATACAGATAAATTCTGTGTATACTTTGTCCAGTTTTTTAAATGATATTATCCTGCAAAACTACAGTATAATATCATCCCAGTTCCTTGTTGAAATTGATAGAGTAAAGATATAGCATATTTCCATAATCAGAAGAATACCTTTGTTGCCCTTTTATAGCCACATCCAATTCACTATCATATCCTCCTTGGCCCTGATGACAGCTAATTTGTCCTTGAATTCTATAATTTTGTCATTTCAAAGATGACATATGAGTACAATCAAATAGCATAAAACTATGGCCATTTTGCATTTTGTACTCAGAATATACTCTAAAGATTCATCCACATTGTTGCATGTATGAACAGTTTTATCTCTCTCTCTGTTTTTGGGTAATGTGGTAATGGATGTACCACAGTTTGTTTAACCATTCATCTGTTAAAGGACATCTAGGCTGAATCCAGGTTTGGTTATTACAAATAAAGTTGTTATAAGCATTTTGTATAGGTTTTTGGGTCAACATACGTTTTCACTTCTTAGGAATTAATATCAGGAATGCAGTTGACAGGAAATGTGTTAGTTGCATGTTCAGTTTTATTAATGAACAGAAAAACTGGTTTTTACAGTGGTTGTATCATTTTACATTCTCACTAGCAATGTATTAGTGATCCCATTTTTCAACATCAACATCCGTGCCTGCAGTGGGTGATATCATTATTTTTAACTTTTAGCCATTCTGATAGGTATGTAATAACATACCATTGTGACTTTAATTTCCATTTTCCTAAAAGGAAATAATGCTGAACATATTTTCATATATTTATTTGCCATCTATTTCTTCTTCAGTGAAATTTCTTTTAATGTATTCTGCCAGTTCCTCATTGGATTGTTTGTTTGTTTTACTGTTAGGTTTTCAGAGTTTCTATTTATTTCAGGTATTAGTCCTTTATCAAATACGTGGTTTGTAAATATTTTATCCTTGTGTATGGTTTGTCTTTTTTTTGTCAACTTTACTTCCTATTTATTTATTTATATTTTTAACTTTTATTTCAGGTTCAGGGATAATGTGCTGTTTTCTTATATAGGCAAATTGTGTGTCACAGGGATTTGTTGTACCGATTACTTTGTCACCTAGGTAATAAACGTAGTACCTGATAGGTTTCTTTTGATCTTCACCCTTTTCTCACCTCTACCCTCATGTAAGCCCCGAAATCTGTTGTTCACTTCTTTTTGTCCATGTACTCTATATGTAGTTCCCACTGATAAGTGAAAACATGTGATATTTGGTTTTCTGTTGCTGTGTTAGTTCTCTTAGGATAATAACTTCCATCTCCATCCGTGGTGCTGCAAAAGACATAATCTCATTTTTCTATGGCTGTGTAGTATACCATGGTGTATGCCTATCATATTTTCTTTATCCAGCCTACCGTTAATGGGCATTTAGGTTAATTCCATATCTTTGCTATTGTGAATAGTTCTTCAATGAACATAGGTGTGCATATGTCTTTATGGTAGAATCATTTATATTTCTTTAGGTATATACCAAATAGTAGAATTGCTGGGTCACATGATAATTATATTTTAAGTTCTTTCAGAAATCGCTAAACTGCTGTCCACACTGGCTGGACTAATTTACATTCCCATCGGTAGTGGATAAGCATTACCATTTCTCCACAACTTTGCCAGCATCTGTTATTTTTTTACTTTTTCACAATAGCCATTTTGACTGGTATAAGAAGGTATATCATTCTGGTTTTGATTAACATTTCTCTAATTATTAGTGGTGTTGAACACTTTTTCATATGCTCAATGGTCAGGTGTGTGTCTTCTTTTGGAAAGTGTTTTTCAATGTCTCTTGTCTACTTGTTAATGAGCTCATTTGGTTTTTGCTTGTAAATTTGTTTAAGTTCCTTATAGATTCTAGATATTAGACCTTTCTTGGATGCATATCTTACAAATATTCTTTCCGTTCTGTAGGATGTCTATTTACTCTGTGATATTTTATTTTGTAATACCAATTTCTAATGAACCTTTGTGCCTCACTTAACCTAGTCTGCCATGGAGAAATTAGAAAGTGCATTTAGAATGATTTAAATTTTTGTCTATAACTGTGTTTATGCAATTATAAACTAAGACTTTGTAATATAA
>NW_016809536.1:1099605-1108893 GCF_001698545.2 Rhinopithecus bieti | reverse complement strand
AGAGATCTGTATTTCTAATTTAGGACCTCATTTAATTATGTTTTTAAAATTTGATACAGATAGTATTTATATGATAAAATTTACTTCTTTAAAACATTTTTAAATCAGGTTAGATAGTTTTAAATGTTCTTAACATATAATGATATTTACAATCAATCATTTTAAATCTGAATATAAGTCCTTTTGAAGCATGACCAAATGAAATACAGATCTCTTCACAGAAATCCAAATCAAACCAATGATTCCAAATTATATAATAGATATATAAATAAAAATTTTGCCAGTATACAATTGGCATTTTGACTCTATAAAGAGACATTTTAGTCTCTTTATAGACTAACAAAGTAAAAGTGATAACCTCATTGGTTCTTTTGAAAAAATAAGGATTCACCAGTATGGATTTAGACAAGTAGACCTAGTGAATCTTGCTGTCTTTTAAATATTCTCCTGATAAAAATTCACCAGAGATATTTTAAAGCCTGGATAAAGCCCAAACATTAATTATATATGACTAATTTGAAGATTAATTTGAATACATATTACCATACTTTATTTTAATGGTTAGAATTGTTGGCTACCATGCAATTTTCTTGGCATCTCATTTTAATTGTTTATCTTGAAATGAAAAGAAACATGCTAATGTACATTAATTTCTTTAGGAAAACAGCAACAACAACATTTTTCATAGCATAATATTATACTGTAAAAGTGCATTCTGAGGTATGATAATACCATCAATTTAGTGTAGACAGAGGACCATTTTCTTTTTCACTTTGCTACTAATTACTTCCTTGATGAAAGAGTTCCACATGCCATAAGGGTCCAAGCCTATCCTCTGCCCTTTATGCATTACTCTTCAGGCAAGTTCAGGAAACACTACCAATTAGCATACCTGAAAGAAAAAAAACAAAAAGGATAAGTTGCTCTTTATCTCAATTAACTCTTCCTGCATAATAAATGACTCCTAACCTTAGAAGTTTTAAACAACATTTATTACCTTACATGGATTCCTTGTAGAAGGAATCCAAGACCAACTTATCCAAATTATATTGCCTCACTGATTCTAATGAAGTTACTTTTTCTGTTGTTGTTTTGTTCTTTGTTCTGAGACTGGGTCTCACACTGTTCCTCATGCTGGAGTGCAGTGGTGTGATCTCGGCTCACTGCAACCTCTGCCTCACAGGCTCAAGTGACCTTCCCACATCAGCCTTTCAAGTAGCTGGAACTCCAAGTGCATGCCACTGTGTCCTGCTAATTTTTTTATTTTTTTTTTTCGTAGAATAGGGTTTCACTATGTTGCCCCAAGATGGTCTCAAACTCCTGACTGGGCTCAAGCAATCTGCCTGTCTTAGCCTCCCAAAGTGCTGAGTTTATAGGTTTGACCCACTTCACCAGGCCTCAGGTTTCATTCAGTAAGTCAGCTGGGACAGTGATCACCTGAATGCTTGATTGGACTGTGGAATCCACTTCCCATGTTCACTCAAATGGCTATTGGAAAAGAGCTTTAGTTCTTCACATGCACCTCTTTATAAGGATAATCACAATATGGCGGCCGGCTTCCATAGCATGGCAATGATGAGTGAGAGAATGAGAAAGAGAGGGAAAGGCAGCACACCACCTGTGCTGTTTGTGGAAGGTGTGCTGTTGAGGGGAAAAAAGAAAGCCCAATATTTGCTACTGTTTTTCCTTTTTTTACTATGACAAGAAAAATAAATGCAATTTTAGTGGAAAAAAAAAGACAGGAAGAACAAGAGTTAAAGATAGCAGCTTGAGTTGTTATTATACAGTCATCTTATATACTGATGATATATCACTTCTATCATATGCCATTGGTCCATCACAAAGAGCGAAGTGTGATGTCAGAGGGAACTACACAAAAGTGTGAATGCCAGTCAGCAGAGATCATTGGTGACCATTTGGAAACTGGCTACCACCAATGCGGTATTGACACTAACTACCCAAAGTTAGCACAGACTTCACACAAGTTAAGGGCAGAGTCTCCGAAAGATTGCTTTCACTCCAGCCAGCAGCCATAAGCAACAGGGTTCCAAGGTCCTTTATCCTGACTAACTGGTGAGAAATTTGGAGAATATACCTCCCCCTTTTGGTAATTTGTTATAATGACTCACATAACTCAGGAAAGTGTCATCCTTGTTATTATAGTTTTATTATAAAGAATGCAAACCAGGATCAGCCAAATTGAAACAAATAAAATGAAGCCTGAGAGGATTTCAAACATGTAGGACCATGTCCTTAGATCATGCCATCCACTCAGCACATCAAAGTATGATTACCAAACAGGAAATCTCACTGATCTTCAAGTGTGTAGGGTTTTTATTGGAATTTTATCATATGGGCATGCTTGATTCATCATTTGCCACATGGCTAAACTCAATCTCCAGTCCCACTCTCTTCCCTGGATGTTGGGCTAATGTCATTCAAAGGCATAATCCTTTAATCACATGGTTGGTCTCTCCAGCATGGTCAGTTCCCATCCTGAAACTATCAAGGGGCCCATCTCCAGTCATCTCATTAGCATGAATTCAGATTGATCTGATGGGCCCCCCATAAGTAATGATACTCATATGAGGAAATACCAAAGCTTTAGAGGCTATTTCCCAGCTAAGTTCTTAATCATACAGCATTATCTCACCTGCCTCTTTGTTTTCCTAAAGGAAGAACATTGCTTATGTGTGATCAGACTCTTGCTTCTTCTTTGTGCTCTAAACTAAAGAGTAGCAGAACTTGCTGCTTACATTTGGGAGAATATGCCTAACGTCTCCTATAATATTGCTTTGGCTAAGACTCTTGAAAAAATGGCCAAAATTAAAATATAGTGTTAAAAATAAGTGTGGTATGATTGAAGGTGCAGGAACCACCACTGTGCTTGACCTTGCACCTTGAACTTTACCCCTGGATAATGCATTTGGACTTTCACTGTCTGTAGCACTTACTTTTAATTTATCTTGATTCATTTTTATAAGGATGAGAACATGGTCATTCATTACATTATACGTAAGAGTTTGTAAGTCGGAAACATCTGTTGTAAAAAAGGATAGTGTATAAATTCAAGCTAGATTATGCTGTCATATACATTAAATCTCTTATTGAAATCTAGTGTAAAAGGAATATTGAAAGGTAATGTTAGTCTCTTGAATAACCCTATTGGAAAGTTTACATCATCAATCTTTCTTTTTTATTTTTTCTCTTATCATTTGTCCTCACCAACTCAGAAGATCGGCATTCTTCTGAGAATTAAATCCTTCTCTGACTCTAAAATCAGACCAAGTACACATTCTAACTCACTATTTTCTTATTCAAACTAAATTTTCTCATGGATCAACATTTTTCCTGCTGCCTGCTGCTCTTCTGGGAGGCCCACTACTAAATATTTGATCATTCATGGCGCCAATAGCACAGGAGTCTACAGAAAGAGGATGCATCACTTCATTTGTTGTTCAATCCTGCAAGTAGGCTTTCATAATTTTTGGAGTTTAGAGAACAGATATTTTAATATTTACTTACAAGCTTTTTTCCCCTGAAGGTTTCAGACATTCATATAGGAATTTAGGCCAAATATGTATTTGATTAAGAGTCCTGATGTCATGCTACTAATTATCTCTCCCTTAATAATAGGGCATTGTAGTTGAGTAACTTCATCAACCTTGATTCTCCTCTAGTAAAGAAATATTTTTGCTATATTTTAATTGTGTCAGAAAAATCCAGACAAGCCAGCCTCCTCAGTTGATACTCTACCATTCTAATCCTATCCTGTAGGCTCAAGTAAATATTTTTTGAGACGTAGATTAAGCGTATAAGCAATATGACAGTGACAAACTTGTAAAAATTTATTCTCATTATTAGTATGGACTTTACCTTTGGAAGCTTTTAATTATTGCATAATATCTTTACTTTCCTGATCTTTAAGATTCACACATTTTATAAGAGCTATAATAAAGCAACCTGTTTAAACTATGTCTGCTTCAATTGGACTGAATTATTGCTTTTGTGGTAATACAAAATTTTGAATATAATTATTGTCATCTTAAAACACATGCTTGTAACTTTTTTTGTTGTTGTTGTTTTCTTTTTCTTTCTTTCTTTTTTTTTTTTTTTTTTTTTTTTTTTTTTTTGAGATGGAGTCTTGCTCTGTCACCCAAGCTGGAGTGCAGTGGCGCGATATGGGCTCACTGCAAGCTCCGCCTCCTGGGTTCAAGCGATTTTTCTGCTTCAGCATCCCGAGTAGTTGGGATTACAGCTGTGTGCCACCACACCTGGCTAATTTTTTTTTGTTTTTAGTAGAGACAGGGTTTCAATGTGTTAGTCAGGATAGTCTCAATCTCCGACCTCGTGATCTGCCCGCCTTGGCCTCTCAAAGTGCTGGGATTACAGGGGTGAATTTGAGTTAGAATACGATTATAATTTAGCAGACGCTTTAAAAAATATACTTAACATTTAGAAACTTTTACTTCATGTACTTTCATCTCCTCTAAACTTTCCTGACTACTTTTCTGATGATTAAGTCATTGAATGGAACATCCATTATTGAATACTTATTGTGTTTCCAGGAATATTTAACCGGTATAAGGAAAGGGAAATTGAAATGAATATCAGTTGGAAAATATGCACACTACTGCAGAAGAAAGACCAATTATTTGCAACTGCAGAAACTAGATTCTTTTTTAGATTGATTCATTTAGCTACACTCAAAAGAAGGTTGATTTCAGGAAGCTGGAAATGGAAAATGGATTGGGAGTGGGAAATAGATTATTATAGGTTGAACAAATAGGAACAAGATTAGAAAGAAACTTACATTTGTGAAAAGAATTTGGCCTTTGAATTTTGCTGTTGTTTGAGAAGAAAAAGAGTATTTCCTCCCTGTGTTTTAGAAAGATAAATGCTATAGATAGGAGGGAAAAGAGAAAGGAATAAATTAGTTAAATATTAAATTCCGAAGTGACAAGGATATAGTTTGTCTTAACCTTGACTTCTACAACAAATACCATAAATTGGGTACATTAGAACAACAGAAATTTATTTCTCTTAATTCTGTAGGCAGGGAAGTTGAATATCAAGGTACCAGCAGAATTGATATCTGATGAGGACACAATTTCTGGTTTTCTTCTTATTGTAATATCTCATGGTAGAAAGGGGAAAGGGAATTCTTTGGGTTCTGTTTTATAAAGGCACAAATCCAATTCAATCATGTCCCAAAAGCTCCCCACTCCTAATTCCATTAATTTTAGGGGTTAAGATTTCAACATAAAAATTTGGGAATAGGTCCTAAACATTCAGTCCATTGCACTGCCTTTCTGAGTTCTTTTACATTTTAATTTTGTATTTCTCCTAAGCCCAAAGAATGGTGTGGATCACAACCAGAAGATGCAAAATAAATGTTTCTAGAATGTGTCATTTAAACACAGCTTTCTGAGCACGGTACCATTTTCTTACATCTGACAATAAACAGAGGGACATTTATTCTATATATCATATCTCCTGAAGTTCATATTTCAGGTTCAACCATAACTATATAAAATTTACAGTCAAGAGGGAATGATTTTTTTTAATAATAAATATATTGCTAACACAGATGCAAGCCTGGGCAAGCTTCCTTTTGTTACATTGAAAAGTTGCAATGATAGCGAAAGCATCCATCTAGTTTAAACAGAGCCATTCTTTGTGTATGGCAAGACAGGTAGACTCCTTCCACCTCTTTCCTACACAACAGTAACCTAAATCATAATAATTAATAGGTAGGAGAATCTCTGGGGAATGTATAGTTAAATCTCTATACTTTATAGAGAAGGACACTGAGACTTAGAGTAGAAACTTTCTTTTTTAATTCTACACATTCATTTCTATTTCCTATTTTCTATTTATTTGTATTCACTTATGCTTCTAATGCACTTGAAATACTTCCTTTCTATATACCAAAAACTTAGTCAGCAAAAAAGAAGCTGCATTTTAAATATTATATATATTGCCATTTCCCCACAATAATAATGCTGTGCTCAGCATGTGAGCCTGTATAACAGTAGATTTATTACTTTTAACAGCAATAAACTACAAGTTTATGCTCTTTATTTGAATTATTTATGTAATACTCTGATGGCTGAAATATAGATTTATGTTGAAATCTATGAGTTAGTTTAATACTTGTTTTAACAGGATTTTTTGCTGGTTTTCAAATGAGAAGATGAGGGGGAGCAGAGCAGGTGACAGAGGTATGAACCCTATATTGGCAAAGAAATAAACCTAGATTTCACTTTTTAAATATACAATGTTTAAGGACCCTTAAAGAATTGTTGGATCTGACCCAACTTCTTTCATTTCGAGGACTGTGTTAATATATAATTTTCTAAATGAAAGACTTTTTCTCTATGAACTTCATGATTTGGGGGCAAATGTTAGTTACTCTTAACATTTCTTTATAGTGGTGTGCTTGATGTAAAGGACTAAAATACAGTTCTATAAAGTATTAAAAGCAAAGTGTTTAAAGAAGGATGCCTCACATTTCCTAGAACTGTTGAAATTAATAAGGTTTATATCCCTTTATTAATGAACAACTTTTATTTTTGTAGACTATATCTCAGAATTTTATTTGTATATACAAAAGTTCATTTGTTAAATTTAATTATGTTATATAATTAATCATAAGTGTCTAAATGAGTAAACTTCAAATTACTGAGTATTTGGTTAAAATTATCTATATAATAAATATTAAAACAGGCAATATATGCTTATTATTCCATTGTTTTGTGACTCTACACAAATGTGATATTAGTCCATTCTGTTACTTTATTAGACAGTCTTTGAACTTTTATTTGGATTGTTTTCATATATAGAACAAAATAACTTAACAATGAGGGTGCAGAATGTCAACCTTAATGATGGTTGTTTTTCACAGCCAGTGATAACATGTCTTCAGAAAATATTTCTCTTATAAAGCAGAAACCAACATTTATATTAAAAAAAGAGACCTTGAAAAGAAGTAATGACACATTAATGCATGTCAGTAACAATACATACTATTTTTTCTTTTTTACTAAATATCAGTTAATAATAATATGAAAGCATTTGGAGGTTAAGTTGCAAAATCAAGAAAATAAGCTTGTAGTGAAAAAAGGACACTAATAGATAATATTATCCTGTAAGGACTATATAAATGAAATTCCTATTGATTTCTCATGCAATACAGACAGTAGGGCTAAAATAATTAGTCAAGAAATGTACTCATCTTAAGTAAAAAGTGGCATTCAATATCTCCTATTAACATATGAAGAAGAAGAAGTTATCATTGCTTATTGGAAGTGCTTGATAAATATATGTATGTGTGCTTATTACTCTAAGTTAAAACGTGATGTTTTGCCATGAAATAACAAAAGCTAAAAATTATATTATTTGTATTGGAATAGATTATTCCTGCATTCAGGAAATAGTATTGTAAAAGATGCAAAGGTCAATCCCTCTGCTTATATGAGAGCTCTGTAAATTTTTACATACTCACTCGGAACCCTTGCAAAATACCAATAATCAAACTGCTCATATGTATCACAATAAGCAAATAATTTATTTAGTTTTAAGAAGATTCATAAACAAGTGTAATAATCTGTAATAAGATGTGGTTGAAACATTATTTAGTGTTATGTGTTGTATAAATCAGTTGCTCTGACTTACACAGTCTGATTACAGGGGTCTATGTGAAGCAGTTAAAGTTTGAGAGAGAGCCTCAAAGCCAGAGGAATCGTTTACACATTTTCTTAGCTACCCAATATCCTGTCCAAGTTTCTAAAAAAAACATAGTTCTTACCAACTTAAGATAATACATATAACACATTCAATTTAAAAAAAACAGATTATCTCTGTAATCTGTGTAACCTATTTCAACTTTTAAACTCCTGAACTGTGAAGTTTATTGATGAGGCATTTCACTCTGTGAACTGCACATGCATACATGCTTTTACAATGAGGGTGGCTATAGGACTCATTTTAACTCGAGAAAATTAATAAAAACCACAAAAGCATTCTCCTGGAAAATTTATAGTTATAAAACATTTTAAGTTAAGATAGCTCCAAATATTTTGTTCTTACTTAATATTTTGTTCTTATAAAAGAAAAGAAACTATTTGATGCCATGGCAATAATAGATATTAAATGAATGTTTTAATGAGCACATACAGGACCTGGGTCCAAAATAGTTATCAGATAGAGAATATAAAATACTTATGTATGACATGATTGAAGAATAAAATAATCATGGAATGAGCATGCCACAAGAAACTATATATATGATTAGTCATTTTGAAAAAACAAAGTTTTGAAATAAAATATATTTATTAAAATATAAAAACCAACAGAATGCAATGGATGAGTTGAACAATAAACTAGACAGAGTTTGAACAGATAATTAGTGTATTGGGAATTGGGTCAAAAGTAACTACCAAGAATGCCTCAAAAATAGAAGCAGTTGGATTTTATAAAAGTGAAGTCAAAATATATGGAAATATGTTGAGAAATTCTTATGATTTATTTAATCAAAATATCTAAAGACGAAAATGGAAATGAAGGAGAGGTAATATATGAAGAAATAACTAAATTTTTAAAAACTGAAGAAAGTCATAAACTTATTGATATAGGAAGTACAATATATACCATGTAGGATAAAGTAAAACCTAAACAGGTTTTACTAAAAGGGAAGAATACCAGATCAGAAGAGAATATATTAAAAATATCCCTACCCAAAAGAAGAAAATATGAAACTGATGCTGATGTCTCAACAAAAGCATTGTTGATGTCTCAACAAAAGAGATTGTAACAAAGCAGACTCTATAGCTGATGTGCCAGGGATAAATTCCATGTCTGCCTTTTACTAAATCTGTGACTATGAAGAAGTTCATTAAATTTTGCATGCATCCATTTTCTTAACAGTAAAATGAGAGCAATAATAACTCAGACTTAAGTAGGAGACTGAATTGTTTCTCCATATTCTCATTCCTTGTCTTACAAAAAAAAAAAAAAAAAAAAAAACAGGTTAGTGATCATGCAGGCACAGAACATCAATTATATGTTACCAGCTTCATAAAATGGCTGGTAGGTTATAAATATAGAATGCCTTTTCAATAATTATAATTTAAATATTAGTTAAAAATGCTTCTTGAATTGATTGTATATATAGAATATTTTATCCAAGAAGTAGAATAATTTTAAAAAACATAATCACAAAATTCTTGACTTCAAAAGAGGTATTTAAATAAGAAGGTGAATTATCTGAAATTTAAAAAAGGCATT
>NW_016809536.1:1046921-1097786 GCF_001698545.2 Rhinopithecus bieti | reverse complement strand
AAAAAAAAAAAAAAAAAAAAACAGGTTAGTGATCATGCAGGCACAGAACATCAATTATATGTTACCAGCTTCATAAAAATGGCTGGTAGGTTATAAATATAGAATGCCTTTTCAATAATTATAATTTAAATATTAGTTAAAAATGCTTCTTGAATTGATTGTATATATAGAATATTTTATCCAAGAAGTAGAATAATTTTAAAAAACATAATCACAAAATTCTTGACTTCAAAAGAGGTATTTAAATAAGAAGGTGAATTATCTGAAATTTAAAAAAGGAAAGGAGAATAATAAGGCAAGTGAAATGCAAGAAAAACAAGCAAAAACAGAGAAATTTATTTATGAAATACATAGGAGATAATGTCCAAAAAAAAGAATAACAACTATGATAATGTTGTTTAATGGGGAAGTATACAAATAGCATTGCATATGGAAAGGGTAATATTTTGAATTATTTTTCTCCTAAGCTTTTTAGAATATTCATCATGAGAAGAAAAATATTATATTTAGTCATCAATTTAATTGATCTAGGTAAAAAGAATAATCTCTGAAGAAGAGAAGTATAAACATTTTATACTAGTAGATAAAATAATATAGTACACTAAATAAATAAACTAATTTTAAAAGTAAAAGAAATAAAATAGTAGTACATAAATATAGAGTAAGTAGAAACACAAAATAGCATTCTTGAAAAGTAAAAATATGGTGTAAGCAAATAATAAAGAAAAGCATTAAACTTATTTTAAATACAATAATTGTCAGGTTAAATTTAAAAAATGAATTGATAATTTGTTTATGAATGATACATCTAAAACAAAAGCAAAAGTTTCAAGTAAACGACCAGCAAAGCATATACTGAAAATATTAACAAACAAAATAGAGAGCAGATAGGCTCATACAAGCCAAAATAGTCTTTGAGACATAAATCATAAGGAAGAGAATAAGTTTCTACATGGTACAGATTTTAAATAACTGAAAAGAATTTTATGCCCAAAAATATATAAAGCAAAACTTAAGAAGATACATGAGAAAAATAGGAAAATTTACCACCTTAGTAATTTGTTGATGGGAGATATCAACAAATATCCCTCCATATACATAATTAATGCAAATAAAATATATAGTAAAAATAGAGTAAATGTAAAACAAAATTAAGAGATAGAATTATTGAACATGCATAAAACCTTGTACCAAGCAATTGGGGCCAAGACACTTGAGAAAAAAGTAGCCAACGCAAATTGTTCCTAAATAAATCCAGATACTGTAGTTATTGACAAACTCTTCAAGACAGATAAATTAAATATATTCAAATAACCAAACAAAATCATGTCCAAATAAATATGAAAATAGTGTCTCACCCAATAAAGATTATCAATCTGACAAAAAACATCTACTAGAAGGATTATTTTTAGGATTCTTTAGAGAAACAGGCCAATAGTAAATAGATGTGTGTGTGTGTGTGTCTATGTGCGGGTGCAAGCGTGTGTGTGGGTGCGAGTGTGTGTGTGGATGTGAGTGAAGAGAGAGAAGATACTAGCTCATGTGATTATGAAAGCCGAGGAGTCCTACAATCTCCCATTTGTAAGCTGAAGTCCTAGAGAAGCCAGCATTGTAGTTCAACGCCCTCAGAGCTAGAGAGCCAATTGTATAGATTTCAATCTATGTCTGAAGGCCTGAAAACTGGAAGCTGTAAGGACAGAAAAAGATTGATGTCCCAGCTTTCCTAGTTGCAGAAAGGGGAACCAAGCTCCCTCTGCCTTTTTATTCTATTCAGGCTCTCAGAGATTTTGTGATGCTCACACACTTTGGGAAGGGCTGTATTCTTTATTCAGTCAACCAATGCTAGTATCTTCTTGAAGCATCCTCACAGTCACACCCCAAAATAATGTTTAAATGAATATCTAGGCATTTGATGGCCCGATCAACTTGATACATAAAATTCACCATCACAAGGCTCCAAAACATATTTGAACTGTCAAGAAAATGAATCAGCAAATTTGAAGATAGATCAATTGAGATTATCCAGTCTGTGGAACAGAAAGAAAAAGAATGAAGACAAATGAACAAAGTCTCCAAGATCCTTAGGTAAGACAATGATTTCTTACACATGGCACCAAAAACACAAGCAACAAAAGAAAATAACTGAGACTTCATTTACATTAAATATACATATGGTTCAACAGTGTGAACAAAGTAAAAAGACAACCCGTAGACCATGAACAATATAAAGTCTAACATCTAGAATATAGAAAAGATACTGCAACTCAACAATAAAAACAACAGTGACCCAATGAAGAAATAGAGAAATAATTTGGATATTTACCTTTAGAAAACATACAAATGACCAATAAGCATTTTAAAAGTTGATTAATATTCTATTCATTGTTACTATTTTTTGGTACCCACTAACCATCCTAATGTCATTAGTCATTGGAGAAATGAAAATCAAAATCAAAATGATATGCCATATCATACATACTCTCATGGATGTAATAAAACAGGCATATTCACAAGTTTTGGTGAGGATGTGGCAAAACTGATACCCTCATATACTGCTGGAGGGAACATAAAATGTCATCACCACGTTGGAAAAGAGCCTGGAAGTTATACAAAAAATTGGAAATATAGTTATCATGAAAGTTAAAGAAGTCAGACACAAAAGGTCATATATCAGATGAATTTATATGAAATGCCCCAATGTGCAATTCATAGATAGAGAAAACAGATTACTAGTTGCCAGTGACGGTGGGTAGGGAGGAATGGGAAATTACTACTGATGGATATAGGGCTTCTCATTGAGGTGGAATATGTTCTGGAATAAGATAATGCTGTTGGTTGTACAACTGTAAGGATACAATAATCAGTGCTGAATGTCACAATTTAAATTATGACTATTCTCATATGCAAGTTACATTTCAAAAATTCATTTCTTAAGAGGTCATCAAGCAATCTCTGCCAATGTCAATAATACTATTGTACACATAATTTTAGGAAATAATCAATTGGTATAAGAAGTTGAAATGAAAGTGGTTATAATTGTATCCATATATTTTGGTATTAAAAATGCATCTAAATAACTAACAAATCAATTAAAGCATCATAATAAAAAGTTTAAAATACTACTTAGCACCAATGATATTAGAATTGCTGTTTATTAATATTTGTGCTACTATATATAAATCCCATAATTATGTATTCTTACATAGCAGCATATCTGAACATTAGTTTGCTCTGTATTTATCTTCATAATTTATAAAATAGTGTAAGAGTGTAAATCCAAAGAAAATAGAAAGATGTAAAAAGAATCACAGAAAAAATTACTAAAGTAGAAAATCAGACATAATAGAAAAAAGCACAATAAGCAAAACATGCTTCTACATAAAAACTAATAAAATAGTCAATCATCTGGCAAGACAGAGCAATAATAAAATTTAAAATGTATAAATAAATGAGATTGACAAATGAGAGAAATCTTGAAGAAACTAAAATAACTCAAAATATTATAAAACAAGCTTAGGATAAAACCAAAATTGGGCAAAACACATTCCCAGAAAATATAACCTAGTTAAATTGATATAGAAAGTTACAGAAATTAATTAAGGTGTCCAATCATAGTTTTAAAAATATCTTCACAAAATAGTAGTGCCAGATGTACTAAGGTCATATTTACCAAATTTTCAAAGATCAAGTGGTATAAATCTCTTCCAGGGAATTACTTTAAAGGACAACAGTGTTTCCCAACACTTTCTCTAAGGCCAGCAGAACTTGATGTCAATACCAGTAAGGACAGTACAGCAAGGAAGAATCCCCAGCTCATCTCATTCAATATAATTGGTGCAAAAATATTAAAGCAAATATTAGCACACTACATACATACTTTTCTATGTATGTGGAGATGAGAGCTTGATGGTGACGAGCAGTTATTTAGATAAAGATGGATTGAGGAATACGACATATCATGATGAAGCTGAGTTTTCCATAGAATGTAACTAAGTACAGATGCAGAAAAAGATGACATAAAATTTAAGGGCAACACATGATTCTTATTAAAAGAAAAGAAAGCAAATGGAATAGAAAACTAATCAGTTGGGCAAAATTATTAACAAGATACGAACATCTAATGACTTTAAAATATTTTCTCACTGCTTGGAGAGAAAAAACCCACATTTAATAATTAACAGGCAATATAATTGTCCATAAAAAAAAAAAAAAAAAAAAAAACTTCAAGAATCCATAGAGAAAATATCAGGAAATAATAAACTTCAGAATGCATTCAATTCTAAAGTGTACTAAAAAGCAATCTCGTATGTATATGTCCTATGCAAATATAAAAATTATAAGATCCAAACATAGGCCAGGCATGGTGGCTTATGCCTGTAATCCTAGCACTTTGGGAGGCCGAGGTGAGCAGATCACTTGAGGTCAGTAGTTCGAGACCAGCCTGAGCAACATGGTGAAACCCGTCTCCATTAAAAATACAAAAATTAACTGGGCATGGTGTGTGCCTGTAATCCCAGCTATTTGGGAGGCTGAGGCTGGAGAATCGCTTGAACTCAGGAGGCAGAGGTTACAGTGAGCCAAGATGACACCACTGCACTCCAACCTCGGCGACAGCTGGGCATCGTTTCCTCAAAAAAAAAAAAAAAAGAACCAAACACCAAACATAACTAAACATCAAAACTATGTCATTTTATGAGAAGAACAAAAATATATCATGGACCCAGAAAAAAACATAATAAAATAAGTGCAAATTTATGTCAAACTGTATTTTCTCATGAGTTATTAGAGAAGATGTAAATACTTGTGGAAACATAAAACATTTATGGAAAAAAAACTTTTCCCTTAATGAGTCAATTTTAATGCAATAACAAAACAAATTCCACATAGTTTTGATAAAAAAGTGTTATTAACAAATTTTAATTATTATGTGGAAAATAAGTGTCTAAAAATAGTAAAGACACCTCAACAAAAAATATAAAGATGAGATTATCCACATACAACATATTTCATTAAAAAGTTGTACATAATTAAAGATATATATTGTTGGTGCAAATTAGTTATATTGTTCAATTAAATACAATTAAGATTTCTAAAACAACAGCAAATACTTAGAGCTCATATGACAGGAGGTTTTCAATATTTCTCAGAAAATGATAGACTATTGAACAAATGATTTTGAAAACATTTTTTATTCATATGAAGAAACTCAATAGAATTGATTTCTGTATAGTGTTGTACCGAGAACCACTTGAAGAAACATCTTTAAAATTTTACGAGAATATATGAAGAAAAATCTAAGAATTTAGAATAGAAAATAATCTCTTTAAAATGAAATAGAACTCATTATAAAAGATGGAATTATTTAATTATATGTCCGAAACTCCTTTTGGAAGTAGAAAATTCACATATTTATAGCACATCAATTCTATTTCCAAGAATATACTTCACCTTGAGAAACTGTTTCACATTTTCACTGGGGAAGATGTTCGATTATGCTCACAGCAGCATCGTTGTGTTTTAGTAGCAGAAATCTGGAAACAAATCAAACAATGATTGGAAAATTGATGAATACATTAAAATATATTCATGTAGTAGAATGCTGAACAACATAATAAAAATGAGTAAATTAATCTTTCACGAGACCATGTGGATGGGTCATAAAGATATGATATAGAGTGAAACAGCAAATTACAAAAGGTGACAAAGAGTGTGATCTTTGCATGAAAAAGAGATATCACTAAATTTAGCCTCATATTACTCACTTTCAGGAAAAAATATGGAAAGAAATAACTGATTTGTCTTTTGTGACTAAAGTCATAGGTATTTGTTTCTATTTATATTTCTGAATTTTGTTTAACGGTGACTCATTTGAGATATGTTTAATGTAGATTATAAATAAAGATAATTAAATAAATCAGCATATTTTGCTTAATGAATTCAGTCTGGTAGAGTCATTCCAAACATGAGGTTGAATAATTTAAAAACTCAAGTTTGCAACTGGAAGTAAATATCACTAATATATTCAAACTTACTCATTTTACAACTGAGTAAAAGAGTCCCAATGAAGAAACCTTATTTATTCATAGACATTGGGAGGCAGTAGCCAGCTTTATAATTTTCTTTCTAATGTCTTTTTCACTACACTAATTTAAAACACATGGAATATGTATGTATGATAAGTTTGCCTTTGATGGCTGTTCCAATATAATTTTAAATGAAAATTTGCATTTTTCCATGATAATTTATAGTGATTTATTTTGTTTTCTTTGGTTGAACAGTCCTAATGGATAATCAGCTAGATCAAAGTAGATCTGCATTAACTTCAAAGAAGACATGGTTATTAGTTATCTGATAAAATGAAAGATTAGCAATTGGTTGAAAATATTAATGTAAAATATTATCATGCTATTTAAAGAATATTAGATAAGTTTTAACTATGAATGATAAAAATGTTATCAAAGTGTTATGACTTTGAAGTATAAAGCAAAGCCTAATAAATATGAATACTCTTCTAAACCCTTATTAAAACTTGTACTGGTAAAAGAACATTTTTCTGTGTTGGGAGAGGAAATACATGAATGTTGCTTGTTTGCTTCTCTGTTAACAAATATTCAAAAGGCAATATTAGATGAAGAGTTTAATATATGTCAAATAATAAATCTATATGATAATTAAAAATATATTGAGCTAAAGGACAATGAAATGAAACTTACCTAAATTTGAGGATGTAGCAAAAACAGTTTTAGAGGGGAATTTCTAGCATTGAATTAATATTTTGGATAAGAACAAAAATATAAAATGAATAAGCATCTACATTAAGAAACTAGGAAAAAAGAAAATAATAATAAATCCAAGATAGAATAAAAATAAATCTGTGAAATTGAAAAACAGTAAATCAATAATCAACTCTTAATCAAGCCTGTTTCTTTCTTTTTTCTTTGTTTTGCGTATTCTTTGGACATTTTATTTATTGTCAGGTGCTCCGGCCCTCATTGAGACAAGGATGTCTTTTCACCAGAGATAAAGAGCTCTGCTCTCTCCTTCCATGTGGAATCTTTTCTAATTCTTTTTTGTTTTGACTCGTGTCTTTCTTTTTTTTTGTTTTTTTTTTTTTTTTTTATTTTTAAGATCAGCAAAACTGTTATGCCTTTATCCAGACTAAAAAGAAAATAGAAAAGACACAAATTACTAATATCAGAAATGAAAAGGGGTCAACATGACAGACCTCACAAGCAATAAAAGGATAAGAAGAAAATCTTATGAACAATTCTACACTCAGAAATTTGATAACCTAGATGAAATGGATCAATTTCTTGAAAGACACAAATTGTAAAAATTTACATAAGAAGAAATACAATCTATATATCCCTATGTTTATCAAAAAAAGAGAATCAATACTTATTAACTGTCTTAGTCTGTTCTGCTGCTATAACAAAAATATCATAAACTAGATCACTTATAAATGACAAATATCTATATCTCACAATTCTAGCCTCACATAATAGAAGGAATAAGAAATGAGGAATCACCTGGGGTATCTTATAGAAAGACGTTAGTCCTATTCAGGATAATTCTATTCTCTTAACATAATTATAATACTTCCAAAGGCTCTATCTCCTACTACCATCACCTACGGAATTAGGATTCCAACATGTCAATTTTGGGGTAGACACAAACATTCCAACCATGGCAATGGTGCGGGTGGGTTACTGATTAATTCTACCTAATATTAAAGAAGAGATTAGAAAAGAATTGGCATAAGGGGATATCTATGTACCAAAAAGCATACAGATTGGGCAGAAAGAAACTTTTTTTTTTTTTGCAAATTACCTTATTATATTTGCAGAAAATTAAAAACATCTACAAAAAACTCCTGAAACTAATAAGCAATCATATAAAGTTTTCAGGATACAAGATTAATAATTATAAGTCAATTGCTTTTCTGTATACTAACAATGAACAATTGAAATTTGAAATTAAAAACACAATATCACTTACATAGTGTCCAAAAAATTAAATAGTCAGGTATAAATCTAATAAACTATGTGCAAGAGCTCTACGAGGATAACTACCACACTCTGATAAAAGAAATCAAAGAACGAAATAAACAGAAAGATATTCCAAGTTCAAAGAAAGTAATCATGAATATTGCTAAGATGTAATTTCTTGCTAACTCGCTCTACAGATTCCACACAATCCCAATCAAAACCTCAGCAAAATATTTTGTGGATATTGACAAGCTTATCTAAAATTTATATTAAGAGGCGAAAGACCCAGAATAACCAACACACTATTGAAGGAAAAGAATAAAGTCAGAAGCTGACATTATGCAACATAAACACTGACAATAAAGGTACAGCAATCAACACAGTGAGACATTGGTGAGGCAATAGGTCAATGCAACAGAATAGAGAACTCAGAAATACATTCACACAAATGTAGTCAACTGGTCTTTGTCAAAATAGCAAAATACAAGATATTTCAATGGAGAAAAGATAGTCTTTTCAACAAATGGCACTGGAAAATTGGACTTCCTCATACAAAAAAAAGAAAAATAAAAAAGGACGAAAATCTAGACAGACACTTTACACTGTCTCCAAAAATTAAATCAAACTAGATCAAAGAGCTATATGTAAAATGCAAAACCTTAAAATTCCTGGAAAAGCACATAGAAAGACTATTTAAACAACTTTTTGTTTGGCAATGCCTTTGGACACATAGGTTGATTCTGTGACTTTGCTATTATTGGTTGCAATAAACATATGAGTGCCAATTTTTTTCAGATAAAACGAGGACATGATCCATGAAAGTTTTGATATGTGAAGGTTTATTAACATTTAAACACAGCTTCTCAGCAGGAGATACTGTCAAGAGAATATGATGACAAGTCACAGATTGGGAGCAAACCTTTGCCAAAGACACGTGATAATGCACTGGTAACCAAAAGACACAAAGCACTCTTAAAATTAAATAAGAAATGAGCAACTCAATTACAAACTGAACACTCATTTCACCAAAGAAGATGTACAGATGACATGTAAGCATATGAAAATATGCTTAACATCATGTGCCCTGAGGGTATTAAAATCAAACAAGGAAATACCACTACATACCTATTAGAATGATACAAATTTAAAACAGTGCTAACATCAAATGCTGACAAGAATGTGGAACACCAGAACTCTTATTCGTTGTTAGTGCAAGTGGAAAATGGTACAGCCTCTCTGGAAGACAGTTGGGCAGTTTCTCACAAAAGGATTACAAATATTTTTGTTATGTATTCTTACTAAATATATTTTTATCATATGATCAAGCAATCAGGTCTTCGATTTTTACCCAAATGAGTTGAAAACCTATGTCAACCAAATATCTGCACGGTGATGTTCACAGCACTTTTAATCATAATTTCTGAAACTTGAAAACAACCAAAATGTCTTTCAATAGGTGAATGGATAAACTGTGACAAATTGAGACAATGGAATGTTATTTAGTACTAGACAGAAATTAGTTGCCAAGGCATGAAAAGACACAGAGGAAACTTAAATGAATATCACTAAGTGAAAGAAGCAAATATGAAAAGGCTGTGCACTGTATGATTCCCATTGCATGATATTCTAGAAAAGTGAAAATTATGGAGACAATAAAAAGATCACTAGTTTCTTGGGGTTTGGGGAAGGAGGTGAATATGTGGAACACATGGGATTTGGGGGCAGAGAAACTATTCTATATTGTATTGTAAGGGAGCATATATAATTATTTATTTGTCAAAATCTGTAAAATATGTAACAGCAAGAGTGAACTTTATTGTAAATTAGGGCCTTTGGATGATGTTGGTTCATGGATTATAATAAATGTACCACTCTGCTGTGAAATGTTAATTGTTGGTAGGGGAGTGTGTGCATGTGTTGTTTAGGAGCTGTGTGGGAACTCTGGTACTTTCTACTCCATTTTGCTGTAGTAAAAATATTCTAATAAATAAATTTTTAATAAAATGGTCTATAGATGAGGATCTGGAAATAGTCATCGTACAACCTGTGCACCTTAATATGTAGAATTTTAACCCCAAAATACTCATAGTAATTTTCAGCATTTACAGATGAAAATCTATGGTGAAATTCTAGCCTACTTTACTTATGGCATATTGACAAATAAACAGCTCTATTGTGTCATAAAAAATAAATAATTTAAGACTAGCAATCTATTTGAAAATAATGGAGAATCTTGGAAAAATAAGGCTATCATAAACAAATATGTTATTTATTAAAATGAAAATAATTCTGCTTAAAAATGTATCGAATCACTCTTTGCAGTACTGTAATGTCATTGAGTTTTATTTGGAAATTAAATAAGCCAATTTTTCAATGACATTCATAATTGTATAATACCTTAATGTTTGTTATGTGATAATAACTCTGTGGTCATTGATAAGTCATAATGCTCATTATGTTTCTTGTCATACAGTATTTTAACGTCTCATGAGCCCTCCAGGCAAATCTTTTCCTTGGAGATGACCTAAAATTTAAAATGCCAGTAGTTATTTACCATTTCTTACCAGCTATTCAGAAATCAAGTTAAATCACAACAATTATTAAATAAGAAATAGGCATATTGTCTTAACTTTAAACAATATTTATGGGCCTCATTCTTAACATATTTCTCACGTGTTTCAAATTGAAAGGTCTATTTTTAAAATCTTCTGTAATTAATCTTACTATTCACACAAAAGAGATTTTACTCATTTAAAATCAACTCTGTATCAATATTCAGATTAGCATCTTCATGGGCAGATTTAGAAATGCTATGCTTTATAAACAATATGTATCTTTTCTACTCTGCTTCTATCTGAACAATTAGGTTCATCTTCTACTTATTACACACTTCAATTCTTTTGTAGAAGCCTTTAAAGAGAGTAATTACCTACCTAGCATTATATATTTCATCTGGTTTATATACATAATCATTTGTATCACAAAGCAAAATATTTTCATTTATTTATCAATTTATATGTAATACCATACATAGGCAGGGAAGAAATTCACCCTTCTAATCATAGCTGTGGACAATTATAGTTCCAAACTTGAAGAAAAGTCTGCCGTCTGAGTTCAATAGCTACTTTCTGAAGAGAGAAAGTAAATGCTTACGATAAATTAACTCGGAGCCATTGTCACTTGAAGTTGGCTTTTTAGAAGTACAAAAAGAGCCAGAAGCCTTTCTGTATGCTTTTCACTATTGTACTAATTTAGGGATTTCTGTATTTCATTTCCTTAGAACTTGACACTAGATATCCATGCATTTCTGATATAACTATTTAAGGGCCACAAGAATAATATAAATAATATAAATGGCTCAGCTATTCAGAAACTTAGAAAACATCTAGCAAATGATAGACTAAATTTTCCTTGAATAGCTCCAAACTGCATATTGAAACATTAAAAATTGTTCTTTTCAGGAGCTTCAATTTAAGAGTATTCCGTAGGAATATCAAATGCTGCAATTTTAGATGTTTTGCAAAGTGATTCAAACATAAATTAGATGCTAGGAAGAAATTGATTTTTTTTTTCCTTTGGGTGCATATTATTAATACATAAGAATTTCAATTCTGAATATTCTTAAATAGGAGAAAAAGGTTAACCTTATATTGTGAACAAATTAAAAGCTTGACAGCCTTTATGCTGTTTCCTCTTGTGGGTTTCCCAATGTGCCTTCTACCATTCAGTGTCCATGGGAATGTTTGATCAGCAGACACATCCATCCATAAGCAAAACCCTAATCCAGAGGCATTATGCTAGTTCTATGTCTTGAAATATTTTCATAGTTAATGTAATGATTACTAACTTTAACAATGGTTTTATTTTAAAATATATGATGAAAATAAACAAAATTACAACTCTGTTTTGTGTTTGGGGAGGACACCCATTTGTCCCATTTGGTTAGATTTTGTAGGTTTCAGTAAAATTGGCCGTTTTATAGCCGTTGCCATAATTCTAAGAAAATAATTGTTTTAAGGCTTTTAAAGTCTGACCCCAAACTGCAGAATTTTCAAAAATAATAACGATTTAATCAAAATAATACATTTTCCTGGTATTGCAATATCATGCATGTCCTACTGAGATCTAATCAATAAGCCTCATTGATCCAAACCCGTTAAGTGGAACTGTGTGCTCTTCTGAGTCTCCTTGAGCCTCCTGCTCATGAGTTTTTCTGACCACAACACTGGATATATCCTGGAAAGGATTTACACTCCCATGTCTTCACATGGAGCTTCCATTTGCATGCCTATTTTGTTCCATGAAATGATCAACCCTTTTAGAAGACCTTAGTGATCTGATTTGAAAACTCTTATCCTTAAACAAAACCTATCTTGTTACTAACAATATTTTTTTTTTGTCATCCTTGTCATTTTGTGTTGTGGGACATTGAGTTTCTATAGGGAGACCATATAGCCCTAATAAGTCCCTCCTTATACTGGTCTCAAAGATTGGGTATGGGTAATTTTGTAAGAGCAATAACTTTAGAATCAACCTTTCCTTGGGCCATCTTTTTAAAATCATATGTATTCCCCTAGTCGTTTTCTGGTTTTCCTGAAAACTGCTTTAAAAAATTTATCTACTTGGAGCCATGACATTTTTTGATCCCCAGTTGATGACCAATAGTTTTGACCAGGTTCTAGAGATAAGAAGTTGCATAGGCATTGCCCTTACAAACTGATAAAGCTTTTATGGGATATTGTCAGTTCATTTAGCATTTCAGGCCATACACTTGATTCCTTCATATACAAACAAAGGATAATTTGAAATTGTGATAATGGCTTTGGGAACTTTGGCCATGCAAAATATTTGAGTCAAATTAGGGGGAAAAAAAAGGAAGAAACTCTTTTGAGAATATTCTCCTCTATCTTCTATGTTTAAATGAAGGGTCACCTGGAATTAATAAATAAGGGCTTTTAATTATAACATTGAATTTCTACATGATGAAATTACTAAAGGTTGAAGTTGTTGTTGAAATAAAGTGCAGTGTTTCCCTCTCTCTCTCTCTCTCGTTTGTGTGTGTGTGTATGCTTGTGTTGAAATCTATTCTACATATAGTCTATCTCCTTTTACAATAGAGTAACTGTAATTAGGCCTTCTTTAATAATAATTTTACTGCTGACTGAAGTTGTTATTATTTCAGTTATTTTCTTTGCCTTCCACTCTATGTCTATTTACCTTCACCAGAGAAACTATGGACATTATGATGCAGGAGAGGCGAGCCCCAAAATTGGGGGTTATCTAGGAAGGTTCTAGGCTTTGTTAGAGCAGGCAGATAGCCAGAAACAAGCAGGCAAGGGAGTTTCCTGGGAAAAGAAGTCCTGGAGATGCTGCCCACTGATATTCAGCACTGACCATTGAAAATCATCAAAAAGAACAATGACTGCATTGGCTACATCTGGCCTTATGGTTAGGCTCCTCTGCTTCTGAAGGGGACTTATGAGGCCCTAGCCAGAGATAATCGTGGTTGGGATTTTCCCCACTAACAAGCATGTGCACTTCTCCCAAAACTCACCATTTGGTAGAGATTTTAGATGCTAATAAGACATGCTATGTGTGTACTAGCATGTAGAGCCACAGAGCCTGAGCACCACAAAAGACCTCCCAAAAACATGCTTTCAAGTAATTCCCCCGTCTCATAGAGTCCCCAGCACTAGCTGCTGCTGGCTTATTCTTTTGAGCAGCCCACCCTGCCTCATCTTTCAGAATCTCCTGTCTATTGAAATAAACACTGCTACTACTATTTTTCCAGCTGGACCAGCCCCCAGCTGTTTTCTAGCCAGACAGGCCCAGAGCTGTTTGACATACCTCTCTAAAAATGTACTTTATCTTTCTTCAATAACCTCTGCTACTTAACCCTTGCTATGCCTCTCTTGGATGAATTATTTCTTCCAAGTTAGACAACACTGATGATTCTGGCACTTTCCGGTAACAGCTTCACCCAGGAAAAATTTCAAGGGTGAGCTGGTGGTGTTAGATGGCAATATTTATTGAACAGTACTGGTCCTTCCTAAGGAGAGCTAACTCATAGGCAGGGCACCCAGAGTCTACAACATATGGACTGACAACAATATGTTATTACAGCATATGACAACACACGGGCTGACTACAACATATTATTATAACATATTACAACATATGAGCTGACTGTAACACATGAGCAACATATATATTTACAACATAATCTAGTCACTTATACCTACTATTAATTACATGCATATTAAGGGGCAGGTTAATGCAAATTGAGGGTTGGGTTATTTAGAACTTTCTCAGAAAGAGGTGGTAACTTCTGGGTCATTACCATGGCATTTGTAAACTGTCATGGTACCAGCAGAGTGTCTTATACTAATGAGCAATGAGGGCAGCTAGGAATCACTTCGATCACCATCTACTGGTTTGGGCCAATTTCTTCACTTCATCTTGTCTAGACCAGATTCTGCTCTGACCAGAATACAAGTCCCATCTTTCTCACTCTTACTTTTTTTTTTTTTAATGTGTACATTCTAGAAATATTTAGTACAGTTTAATTCTTACTAATTTTTTTAAGTAAATATTTTGTGCTTTTGGATCTTTTTTTCTTGCAAAACTGGAACAGATAAACTCATTTGTAAGTTTGGAAAATAGTTTTGGTGCTTTGGTAAGAAAAAAATAAATACTTCAAACTTTTAGTATGCACTGAAGAGTTAGGTTTTTTAAGTATATCAATACAGAAATGTATGTATATTTTAAAATAATTTATATATTCTTTTTTTAATATATGTGCTGCCGAAGCGAGCACAATAATTTATATATTCTTAATGGTAAGATGTCTCTTTGGAAAAATTAAAGTGGCCATAATTTAATTTTCAAAATATACTTTGTCCTCTTCCTAACATTATCACTATACAAAAATAATTTTAGCATATTTGAATTAAGACATTTTGGTTTCATCATTCTTAACTTAAACTTCTTATAATTTCTACATTAATTATGTCAACATTTTTTGAGTTGTAACTAAAACCAAGCAAGTCTCTAATTTTAGGTTAGACTACATAAAGGTTTATCAACTCAAGTTGATAGTTTATGCCAATGTAAAGTCTGAATTGTCATAACATAAATTTATGGCAACATAAGGTCTAACTTATTCAAAACAAATATCAGACATGAAATAACACCTAAACATTTTAATAGCTGGGAACACAGCAACTATATGTATCTTTTCTTATAAAATTGCTTCAAGATATGCTCAAACCTGAATGAAATACAATAAAACATTGGAAAGACATAGAATAAATAAGAAGATGGAAAGTCAATACTGAAGCCAGTTCATAATAAAAAAAACTGTAGAAAATTTTAAATTATATTTGCATATTTTATTATAATACTGTACATAAATATCAACAACCATTTTGGAAAGAGAAAATATGGAACGTATAAAATAATTATGTAAGAACAAAGAATATATAATACCATTAAAAAGATACAGAAGTTGATTTAAGAGATGAGAAGATGAAGTAAAAGTTTTGTTAATTGTAGTGCTTATAGTGCTGTATACAGTGCAATCCAAAAGTTACTACTACAATGTTAATTCTAAAATTAAGAAATGCTCTAACAAATGCTTTAAAATTTGGATGTGAACACTAATAGAAAAAACAGAATACATAATTTTTAAAATACAAGATATAGCTTTAGCAAAGAAAACATGCCATATATTAGAAATCAAAAAAATATGTCAAAATCTAAATGTCATAGCTACAAAAAAGTTAAATAATTAGAAATACATTTAACAAAGAAGATGAAAGATCTCTACAAGGCAAACTATAAAACACTGATGAAAAAATTGCAGATGACACAAACAAATGGAAAACATTCCATGCTCATAGATTAGAAGAATCAGTATCATTTAAAGTGACTGTATTTTCAAAACAATGCAATTTCTATCAAATTACCAAAGACATTTTTTCATAAAATTAAAACAAAACATTAAATTCCTGTGGAATCAAAAAAAAAAAAAAAAAAAAAAAAACCACACAAAGTAATCACAGCAATCCTGAGCAAGAAGAATAAAATTGGAAACATCACAATACCTGACTTTACATTATGCTACCAGTCTTACCAGTCTATAGTAACAAAAACTGTTACTGGTATAAAAGTAGACACATAGGTCAATGGAACATAATGGAGCAAAACCAGAAATAAAGCTACATGTGTACAACCAAATAATCTCTGGAAAAGTTGACAAAAATATACACTGGAGAAAGAGCATCCTTTACACTAAATGGTGGTGGGAAAACTGGATAACCATATGCAGAAAAATGAAGTGGACTCATATCTCTCCCATATATAGAAATTAACTAAGATTGATTACATACCTGAATGTAAGACCTGAAATTATAAAAATTCTATAAGAAAACGTGGAAAAATCTCTTCAGGGTATTGCCCTAGGCAGAAAAAATTATGACAAAGACTTCAAAACAAATGCAACAGAAACAAAAATAGACATAGGAGACTTACTTAAACTAAAAAGCTTCTGCATAGCAAAAGAACCAACAGAGAAATATAACCTACAGAATGGGAGAAAATATATGCCAATTATGCATCTCACAAAAGACAATATCAGCAATCTACAAGGAATTCAAACAACTCATTAAGAAGAAAAAAACAACCCTATTAAAAAGTGGGCAAAGGAAATTAACAGACATTTTCTAAAGAATCATACAGTAGCCAACAAACATATGGAAAAATGCTAAACGTCATTAATAATCACAGATATGCAAATTAAAACACAATGTGATATCTCACACCAATCAGAATGGCTGTTACTTAAAATGTTAAGGCTGGGAACGGTGACTCATTGTTGTCAACCCAACACTTTGGGGGGCCAAGGCCAGTGAATCCCTTCAGGCCAGAAGTTCAAGACCAGCCTAGTCAACATGGCAAAACCAATGTCTATAAAAATACAAAATTAGCCAGGCATGTTGGTGCTTGCCTATAGTCCCAGCTACCTAGGAAGCTGAGGCATGAGAGTTGCTTGAACCTGGGAGGCAGAGGTCGCAGCGAGCTGAGATTGAGCCACTGCACTGGGCATCAGAATGAGATTCTGTCTCAAAAAAAGAAAAAAAAAATTAGTTAAAAACAGCGGATATTGGCAAGGCTACAGAGAAGAAGGAACACTTACACACTCTTGTTAGGAATTTAAATTACTATCACTTCTACGAAAAACAGTATAGATTTTTCATGGAATAAAAATAGAACTACCATTCAATCCAGGAATTCCACTACTGCGTATCTACTCAAAGGAAAAGACATTATTATATCAAAAAAATTGGTACTCATATGTTTATTGCAACCAATAATAGCAAAGTCACAGAATCAACCTATGTGTCCATCAATAGCTAATTAGATATAGAAAATGTGAAATGTATATGTATATACACATACATATACACACAGACACACACATATACACTCTATGGAATATCATGCAGTCATATAAAAATGACATCATGTCGTTTGTAGCAATGCTGATAGAGCTGGAAGTCATTATTCTAAATAAAATAACTGAGAAACAGAAAATCATATACCAAATGCTCTTACATATAAGTAGAAGCTAAATAATGATTGCACATAGTCATATAGAGTGAAATAATTTAGTCTGGGACTCTGAAATGGGAGAGGCTAGGAGGAAGGTGAGGGTTGAAAAATTACCTACTAGGTACAATGTTCACTATTTGGGTGATTTGTACACTAAAAGCCCAGGTTTCACTAATACATAATATACCGGTGGAACAAAGCTGTACTTGTATGATCTAAATGTGTCAATATAAGAAAATTTTAAAAGGTATAAATAAAAATTTAAAATCATTTATTGAATGTAATAAAATATTAAAATGAAATAAGTAGTATAGGCTAATTCTGGGGCAGGTATGGTAGCTCATACCTCTAATCCAGCACTTTGGGAGGGCAAAATGACAAAACACAAAAAAAATGACTCCCTAAGTGAAAAGTTGTAAAAAAAAGCATTATGACAAGTAAACACAAACTATTAATATTGAAACTGAAAAACAGGTATTAAACAAATCAGATATAATAGAAACCTATGGAAAATGTTGACATTTTGCTTTCAAATATTTTAACTATTTTAAGGAAGAAAATAACTGAGATGAAAGAATATTGAGGTTCCATAGTTGAAAACATCTCTTCAAAAAAGATTAAGAATTAGAAAACAAATTAACACAAAAAATGAATAATTTTAGCTGTGGCAAAATTAAACCCCGGCTGATGAGACTTAATGTGTGGTTTGTATGTCAGATTTTCACTTCCTAATTTAGATTTAATATAAATGTGGAGAAAACTTATCAAAGGCCTGGTATGCAATACATACAATTTAACAAGTTTAATTTAATTTATAAAATGTAAATCTGGATACCAAATAAGTTTATTTTCTTTCAGATCATCCAATCGTTATAAAATAATTGATAATATAAAAATTCAAGGGTGAATCAATTTTAAAATTATAATTTGCATAGATTATTTATTTTATTATTATTATTTTTAACAGGTTCCCACTCTGTCACCCAGGCTGGAGAGCAGTGTTGTAATCATGCTCACTGCAACCTTGACCTTCTAGGCTCAAGAGATCCTCCCACATCAGCCTCCTGAGTAGCCTGAAATAAAGATGCACACCACTGCTCCCAGCTAATTGTTTAGTTTTTAGTAGATGCAAGGTGTCACTCTGTTACACTGGTCTTGAACTCCTGGGCTCAAGCAATCCTTTCATCTCAACCTCCTATAGTGCTGAGATTACAGGCATGAGCCACCATGCCTGAACCAGATTATATTCTAATCAATATGCTATTACAATAGAAACTAACAACTACCAATAACTCATGGTTATTTTAATAGGCTGTATTAAACCACTTTTTATTTGAAATAAATAATTTTATTGGGAACCCAATTTAAAATTAATAACAATGGAACCTAGAGCTAAATACATTGTGAAAAAATCTTACAATGCTGAAAGAAACCTTTATTTCTAAAATAGCATTAATATGTGTTATTCAGACATGTGCCTTAAGGAGTCTATAGAAAGTATATACAGACTCAAAAGTTGGTAAATGAACTAAGCTTTATCTAGTTTTATCTGCAGTCACATTGCTTCTTCAAAAGTAAATAATAATAGGATACTTCAGGCAATCTAACCATGGACTGGCAGTAATTTGGCAATGTGTGTTTATTTTAAATATCATAGAAGAGTACTGAGAATTAGCAATTGCTAAGATAAGCATCATGGCAGAGAGACTGGCAAATCTATTTGCAGTTTACAAACCTAGCATGGAAATTTTCTTTCAGCTTGTAGAATTGGCAACTTGGAGTCTTCCTGCAGACATGTCATGCAGTTGTCGAAACACTCAGTTCTGCCAGTGTTCCGTATCAGAGATTAATCTTAGAGAACAGGAAAGGTGCCAACTGTAAGATTTGATTAGAATGGAAATTTGAATTAACTGAAGACAAAGAAGTATGCCATTCCATATGATGTTATGTCTTAAACAATAATGTCACTTCTGCTAAAACCCTATTTGGGCAGTGAAAGCAAAGAAAACAATGTTTAGTTATCTATTTCTAAAGCATTATTCAGTTTTGCTAAGGAAGACTGGAGGGTCTGTCTCTTTCAGTGAAACTCCTGAAAGCTCTGGGTTTTATGTAAAGCAGCTAAAGAAATCAAATAAATAGCCTTTGTGAAATGATCCAGGATAACTTTGTATTTAGTTAGTAATTGTGCTGAAAATGCTACAAAATGTATTTTGGGGAAAAAAAGTAAAAAGAATATTAAAATGAAAAAAGAAGTGTAACAAAATATTCCAATAATCAAAAAATGAAAGTTCATCAAGAAACTCTTAGTTTTCATTTGTTATTCCTACTCTATTTTTGAAAGAAGCCCATTTTTTATTTGCTATTTTAGAGTGCTTTAGTGTTTTTTAATCTTTAGCATGCTGAAAGTTAATCCTATTTTTTTCTTGATCTTCTATTAGCACTCAATGTCCCTTTTGATCATAGAACTGTGCTTTTCTCCAGTTCTGTGAAATGTTCTTAAATAATTAGTTTTCATTGTCTTTCTGTCCAGGAATTTATTCTATACTTTCTCTTCTATTCTATTCTACTCTATTCGTTCTAGTCCTTCTAGACTTTCTAGGCCTATTTATTTATAGGCCTTAAATCTTGTGCTCTAATTCATATTTTCAGTTCTGGAAGTTTTGGGGGAATTATAAAATTAGTGTTATTCATATTGTCATACCAGGGAATACTTCCAAAGATGTTGGGTAATTCCTACTAAGGGGTTATGGGAATATGCTTAGGACAGTTTTGCTTTGAAAATATTTAATACTTCTATTTCATCATGAAATCAATCATATTACTTGAAATACAGTCATTTACCTCGATAAATTTTACTGTGTCTGTGACATTTATTCAAATAAATATTTCAGTGGGCATTTTACTGTTGTTATCTGTGAGCAACTTCAAGCTCTCTTAGAAGGAAAAAAAAGCAGAAAATGCTTTACAAATCTATGCTTCATTGCTGCAGGATGATTAACTACTTCTATTGCTTAAGAAGTAAGATCAGTCTTCCTTTCAAAATAATCAGTAGATTAGATTAGTGTCAATTGAAATTCAGAAATGGCTGGAAGTGTGTTATTAAAAGTGCACTTTAAAAATCATTAATATATAAATGAATACAGTATAGTTATCTGTTTTGCAAAGCCATCATCTTCACTTTGAAACATTGTCTATTTCATTTTACTTTTGATTAATGTCATCACAACGTAGGCTGTGGCATAATGTGCTGGTTAGTAATAAATGCAAGTATGTTTTAAAGCTCAAAATTTTTACATGAGCCAGAAATGATAAAACAGATTGTTATACACTTTGTTTATCAAATATCATCAATGACTTAATAGTCAATTTATAAGCACATAACAGAAAATATACAGACAATTCTACCTTTTTATTTGGAATCCATTGGCAACAAATTTTCAGATAATATATGTAAACATTCTGTGAGGCACTACATCTTAGTGACGATATCATTGAAATACAATAGAAATACTGTGAGAATTTTCACTGAATATTATACTAGAAAATACTGGAAGGGTTATACTATAAAACAAAGTGCTAAGTAACATGCTATCAATAAAAATAATAAGAAAGTAATTCTAATTTTGTTCATAATGGCATAAATGCGATAGGACTTCCTTTACCCAGTAAACAACAAGGCAACCTAAAATAAAATAAATAAATAAAACAATATTTTTGACTTTAAACAACAGGGCAAAACAGTAATCTATGAAAATGGAAACAAGATGAGTTTTGCAGTCATGTCACTTACTGCATAGAGGCACTTTCCTGAGCATGGTGCAGGCACAAGAAGTGAAAAAGCAAGTAGACTATTACAACCTTCCTGAATGGAGAAGATGGAGATTGTTGTTAGGAGAGCCTGAGGTAGCTAGGATGTGTACAACAGAGAACCACAGAGAAGAAACAAAGTAATTCCAGAAATATACATAAGACTACGCCTGAGATTTTTTTGGCTGAGGACTAAACTCCTCATGCACAGCATGAGATCCCATAAAGGTAAGCAAAAACAACTATTGGAGTGAAAGCTGATACTGCAAAACTGTAAGGGGAACAATAACCAGAGTCACCTACAAGGGATATTTTTTCAGTTCTGATCAGCCAAGGTAGATAAACTTCACTTAATAACTAGAAATTAATAAAGGGCATGTAGAAATAGATATATTTCTAGAAACTTACGACCTACCAAGAGTGAGTCATGAAGATATAGAAAATTTGAACGGTTCAGTGATGAATAAAGAGATTTAATCAGTAATAAAATAACTTCCCAACAAAGAAATGGCAAGAACCAGAAGGCTTTAAAGGGGAATACTACCAAATATTTAAAGAAGAATTAATACTAATCCTTCAAAATATTCCAAGTAATTTTAAAACGAAACATTTCCAAACTTTTTTTTTTTTTTTTTTGAGACCGAGTCTTGCATTGTGGCCCTGGCTGAAGTGCAGTGGCGCAATCTCGGCTGACTGCAACCTCTGCCTCCTGGGTTTCAAGCACTTCTTCTGCCCCAGCCTCCAGAATAGCTGGGACTACAGACGTGTGCCACCATGCCTGGCAATTTTTTTTTTTTTTTGTATTTTGGTAGAAATGGAGTTTCACCATATTGACCAGTCTGGTCTCAAACTCCTGACCTCGTGATCCACTCGCCTCAGCCTCCCAAAGTGCTGGAATTACAGGTCTGAGGTACTGCGCCAGTCCTCTAAACTAAGTTTTAGAGGTCAGCATTACGTCAGTGCAAAAGCTAGACAAGAAAACTATAAGAAAAGGAAACTATTAGTCTATATCCCTGATGAGCCTAGGTGCAAAAATCCTCAGTGAAATAGCAAACCAAATTTAACAGTGCATTAAAAAGATTGTACACCAACAGTCAACCACCGTTGACTCCAATAGGGATCCTGAGCAATTAGGCACATTAGTGAAGTGAGTAATTGGGATCATTACAGGATTTTTTGTTCTGCCAATGAATCCAGCTGGGGAAAGGCAACATATGGAGCCTTCATTTAGGTTGCCCACAGATGCCAGAGACTGAGATAGATGTATCAAGGCATTATCTCCCCCAAGAACAGGAAGACATGGCAAGAGGAGGAAAGAAAGGAAGGAAGACGAAGAAATCCAGTGTGACATAAGAAAAGGGGATTATAAGGAGTTCATCTAGGCAATGAGTCCCATCATTTTATAAAAACTTATACATGCCTAAATATTGAAGTATGTGGAACTACTCTTGTGTGACGTAAGATTTTCAGGGTACATAAGATTTTCAAAGCTATAATAATAAAAGTAATTATAAAGTAACCCTAACGGCTAGGCATTTTTGTCCAAAACAGGTTTACACCTCTAGACTGGTATCTTGGGAAAGTAATCCTCTTCATATGTCATCTTTTTCCCATTGGAGTGACTGTACTTTGATTAACCTGAGCTTGGTGTTGGTGACAGTTTCAGAGACCAACTTGGTGGAGGAATCAGAAGCCTTTTCTAAATAAGAGATAAAAATCCACGAGTCAATGCTTTGTAACTTAGTAGCACATGGATTGGTTAAAAGTACCTGACAGGGTCTCCACCAGCAAGGTAATGAAGAGAGTTTTTAAGTTGGTTCGTTTTCCATTACACAAAGTCCCCAGATCTGAGTGGTTTTTGTTGTTGTTGTTGTTGTTGTTTGTTTGTTTTTGTTTTGTTTTGGTTTGTTTGTCTGTTTGTTTTTGAGATGGAGTCTCCCTCTGTTGCCCAGGCTGGAGTTCAGTGGCAAGATTTCGGCTCACCGCAAGCTCCGCCTCCCGGGTTCACGCCATTCTCTTGCCTCAGCCTCTGGAGTAGCTGGGACTACAGGTGCCCGCCACCATGCCCCGCTAATTTTGTTTTCGTATTTTTAGTAGAGACGGGGTTTTACCGTGTTAGCCAGGATGGTCTCGATTTCCTGACCTCATGATCCACCCTCCTCGGCCTCCCAAAGTGCTGGGATTACAGGCTCGAGCCAATGCGCCCTGCCAGGCCTGAGGTTTTATGAGGACATTCTCTGTTCCCAGAGAGAATACTGTTGAAGGAATCTTCGACAAGGTTAGTGTTATGCTGTAGGATATTAATCAGCTCCTTGCAGTAATGTATATCTTCTTTGATGAGCACTGGCTGGTAAAGTCCTTCATCTAGACCTAGAAATGAGTTTGAAAGGAGACAACTGTTGTTTTCCTACAGAACTGGCATGAAAGTTACGGAGAGATAAAGGAAGAGCTTTAGGTCATAGCAGGATAAATGCTGCGGAAATCTTTGTCGTGTTTTATTATTTCTTTGTTCTGTTCCACCAGCCCAGAGGACGAAGGGTGATAAGCATAATGGAAATGTTAATAAATAGGCCAAATTTTACAAACGCCTTGAATAATTTGTCTGGTAAAATGAGCTCCTTAATCACTCGGAAGCCCTCAAGGAACTCCCAAGGTCAGTAAAATTCTTTTGTAGTAGGGGCTTGCCTTTTGGAAACTGCCTTGGCTGTGGTCTATTGACAAGGGAAGGCTTCAATCCAATGCAAAAACAGGCAAACCATAACCAGTACATACTGGTATCCTCGAGAGGTGGACCGCTGAATAAAATCTGGTTGACATACCTCAAAAGGGCCATTTGATAATGGAAAGTGGCCCATGGAGGCATGTGATGGTTTTCTAGGATTGAATTGTGAAAAAATTTTACACAGTTATAGCCGGTGGGTAGTGGTGGGAGAGGAATCTCAATAATATTGCTTATCACATTGAACCATTTCATCAGTGTTTCAATGGGTCAAGTCATGGATAAAAGTTAAAATTTCCCTCTGCAACCTATTAGAAAAAAATGAGTAATAATTGGGTTCTGTCCAGAGGCATGAGAAAAATCAAAAAAACAACCTTGTTGAATCAATTTCTCCCTCTCTTCCTTTGGGGAGAGAGCCTGCGCTTTGGCCAATCCTTAATAAAATTGGAGAAATAAAGGCAAAGCAGAAATTGGTGAGCGTTTAGTTCTGATTACTAGGATCTATATCACTATGGGGGCCACTGCTGACTTGGTGGGAGTATTGTCTAACTTATTTTATTTTATTTTTTTGTACTTCTACATTTTGGGATAAAAATTATTCCTGAACTTATATAATAGCTGAAGATATTGGAGCTGGTATAACATTGAGAAGTATCAAGTTATGGTTTTTGTTCTCTATTCTCTACCCAGATGAAATAAGGAAACCTCTTTATTTTGAGAACACACCAAAGTCATGAACTGCTGTTGATATAGATACTGGCCATTTTGTCCTTGACTAAAAAACATGCTCTAGTAACAGCATCCAGTTCTGCCTGTTGCATGGACCTGGTATAAGGAATGAGATCAGGTTCTAACCTCACTAATGGAGGCAATTGCATATCCTGCTTGGGATTTGCCATTGCTTTCTGATCAGGGATGACCCATCATTTAACAAGTTATAATCCATATTTGCAAGAGAGTCTCTTGAAGATCTAGCCAAAGGGTAAGAGGTTGATCCATCAAGGCAACACAGTCATAAGAGATGCCATCATCCTGAAGGGGAAGTAAAGTGGCAGGATTAAGGAAGTTATATTGGGTGATGGTAAGGTGAGGTGAGGATAGAAAATAAACCTCATAATTTGCTAGGTGGATAGCAGAGAGGTGCTGAGTGTGATGTGAATTGAGGAGATTCTCGACAAAATGAAGAACATAGACAGCTAAAGGCAGTTGACTTTGTCTCCAACTGACTTAGAATCCAGAAATAAATGAATCACGGTCAGTTGTAATGATGTCTATCCACAGTAATATCTGGTACATGAACAAAAGTCAATTTTGGGGGGAAGACATAAAAAATACCTCTGCAAACCTTACTAATTTGTTCTGTAATGCAATTCAAACTTATCATGAGCATACTGCCATATTGTGTTAAATGACATTATTGGTAAGATTCAAGTACTTTATTTATATATTCATATGATAATACTGACACGGATGATCAAATGTATTGAGAGATTGACTTAAAAAGCCTTTCAGTATACTGATAGAAAATGACTGGACTGAGGAAAAACTGGAGTTAGGTAACTATTAGTTAATGTTTATGCATAATAGTTCTGCATAAAGTTATCTCAAGGAATAAGTAACTGTAGATGAAAGAAGAGAAACAAGTAATCAAATTAGTACCAAAATATGAAAATATATGTAATGACTTTGTAGCATGGATTAGTTGTTTCTTTGCCTGTCTCTACCCCACACTCACTACTCCATAAGTTCATGCTGGTATTATCTCTGAATCTTTTATATAAATGTTAAAATAAATATATGCTTAGAAACATGTGATTATCTTGCTCTAAGAGAACATAGACAATGGGATAGGAGGATGTACTGTGAAGAACAGGGTTAATTCAGCAGGACTAGGTCGCTTAAATCTTGCACACACCCCAGAAAGGAGTATCTTCAGGACAGACCCTTGACTCAAAGCTCAAACAAGCTTCCTTTGTTGGAAACACTTCACATTTGTTGTCATGCATCCTTGATAAGAAAATTAGGTGCATCTGTGAGACTTCATTGTGAATGGAAAACTGAAAGCTTGTGCTTGGTTTCTCCTGCAACTCAGAACATGGATCTTTTTATTTTGCTAATTTTGATGTGTATCCCTCCAACATAATAAAACATAGCCATAAATATAATAGTTTTTCTAAGTCCACTGAATTATTCTAGAGCATTAGTAAACCTAAGGGTGGTCTTGGAGACACTTAACACAAAAACAGAAAAAAAAAAAAAAAACTATTTAAAGTAATTGCACAGTTGATTTGTCAGTCAGATAAGAGAAAGTTCAGGAATAAATGTTGTTTGTATACATAGCTCATTTATTGTATAGTTTCCAAAAGCATATAAAACCCCATAGTATTTGGTAATAGGGGTTTTTCCTGTGAATACCAACTCAAACACTATTCTTAAAGACTTAATAAGTGGCATTTATATCTTTTTGTGTAAAGTTCTCTAAATCTCTAATAGCTACTCTCAGACATTTGATATTTTATTTTTTTATGGGGCTCTGATTTTTCTGAAAATATACTAATTCTTCTGGGACCTACTAGACAGTTGACTCATGGAACACCAGAAACCTGCAGGCTTCTTCATGGAAAGGGAGAAATCTCTGGTCAGATTTTTTTTTTAATTAATGCTTTCTCCAAAGGGTCATTTAAAAACGTTCCTGTTGACTCTGTCCCCAAATAAAATATATAGGCCTCTTTTTGCATAGTACTTTTCATGCCATATCACATTTCTCACTAATGACAGATATAATTAAATGATGTTTCCTTATTTTTTGTATTTCTAGATATTTTACAAATGTATATGTATATGTGTGCTTGATATGTGTGTATATATCTATATCTATATCTATATCTATATATATCATATTTGATATTTTTAGGGGCAAAAGTACCCCTTAGGTAAATGTTTTAACAAACAAAATAGACAGACAGTGACAGTGACAGGCATTGTTGTTTGATTTAACAGGTATGTGATTAAATCTTGGCCAGTGTGAACAATGAGAAAGTGTTAGTGTTATAGATATTTCTAAAAAAAATTTAATCTTTGATAAAAGAAAATAATGCAAAAATAGAGTCCTTTTCTGTCCATTTCAGTATTTAGAAATTCTGATTCATAGGAATGTTGACTGGATACGTTGCAGTCATTTTGCAACATAAGTGAATGATCAAAAGAGAGGGTAACCTAAAACTGACATCATTGTTCTGCTAAAAAAATAATAGATTCACTTACTTCTTATTTTCATGTAGATTCATATAAAACATTGGTGAGTCTGGAGACTAAAATAAAGATGCTTAACTAAATATTGTATTAAATATGTAAATGGTTATTAACTTGAAGATGTAGTCAAAGGGTAAGAAGTTCATCTGTCAAGGCAACACAGTCATGGGAAGTGTCATCTCGAAGGTGAAATAAAGTGGCAGGATTAAATATATTGACCATCTACTAGGTTATATGTACTGTCTAAAAACTAAAGATACAGTTAGCTAAAAGTTACAGTTGTTGCAATCAATGCCGGTAAATTTTAGAATTTTTGTCAAAGGTGGAAGTGAGATTATGGGGAAAATGCTTCTTCATCTCCTTTGATGGAGTGACCTATGTTATTGATGAGGTTGTCACAGAAATCAGGAATGCATCACCCAGCCCCTTTAGTCTTTGGAAGCCGATAATGCTGGACAATGTGCTTTCTTTCAATACATAATCAGATGAGCTCAGAAATAAGGACTTTCTATATTAAGAGAAGAATATTCAACCAATTTGGATAGACATCTGTATTCATCAATTCTGATTTTCAGAAGATGACTTGATCTTATGAATAAGCCACACTTACAAATATCCATTTTAAGAGGTGCTTAATTACTTTTCAGTTAGTCCAAACTAGTATGTAAAAGAGGAATTTTATTAAAAGGGTTCCCTCAAATTTAAATATAATAATAATGATCCATTCAAATACTTAAGAAACATGGCATAGGAAATGCTGTTGTTGCCACACTTGTATTCCTTTGGCACTCATCTGATACTGACACTTAGGATTTTCTGAGAAGCCAAGTACATCACAGAAATCCACAACTTCACTGAGTCATTCTAGTTCCCATGTTTTATTTCCCTGAAGGTGGTTGGGGAATTGTCCTCATCTCTATGTTAACTCCCTCACCAATAAAAGTGACTAGCTGTGGCAAAATCCTCACTTTACTTAGTTTGCCCTTCCTTTCAGGTTTGATGTTTTCCTGCTCCTGTCCTATGGCTGGTCCTTATTCTTTGCTGTTAGACTCTGACTTAAATTTTGTTTGTGTATATGACTCTTTGGAAAGACCCAACAATGTTTTTACCAATTTGTTTTTCCCCCCTATTTGGATAAAATAAAACAAAAATTGGTAGAGGCTAGTTGATATTTCCTTCAATCTCTTCCCGTAATCTTCTTATTTGCCATAAACCACTTTAAAATTTTGATCAACAAAATACTAGCAAATAGAATCCAGAAGGACACTAAAAGCTAATCCCCCATGATCAAGATTTTATTCCGGGGATGCAAGGTTAGTTCTATATACACAAATCAATAACTGTGATTCATCACATAAACAAACTAAAAAAAAAAAAAACACGTAATTATCTTAATAGACTCAGAAAAGTTTTTGACAATTTCATCACCATCCTTTTCATGTTAAAAATTCAATAAACTAGGTACTGAAAAAAACATATCTCAAAATAATAGGTGCCACATACGGTAAACCTACAGCCAGCATTACAATGTATGGGTAAAATCTGGAACTATTTCCCTTGAGAGTTGGAACAAGAGAAGGATGCTCATGCTGACAGATAGATAGATAGATAGATAGATAGATAGATAGATAGATAGATAGATAGAGAGGGAGAGGAAGAGGGAGAGAGAGATATATATCTGTTTTACTATATATGTGCATATGTACATAGTAAAAATACACCTAGTATGTATAGAGATTATATTATTATATATTATATATATCTGCTTTACATAGGAAAATTTCCACTTGGAAATTTTTTAATCTCCAAGTTTATCAATTCTTTATTTTAAATATCTAATGTGTTATTATACCTATTCATTATATGTTTATTTCAGATTTTATATTTGAGTATAGATGTCCCTCAACTTATGATAGGGTTATGTCTCAATAACCTATCATAGAAGCAAGAAATTATAAGTCTAATTATTGTAAATCAGGGACCATCTGTGTGTATTTTATAATTTTCCACATATCTCCTGAAATTCCATATCTCTCCACAATTTTCATTGCATTATTTACACCACATATGAATTTCATTGGCAAATGAAGATGAATTTTGCTTTATTTATTTTCCAAAAAGTTTAGACATTTTATTCTCTGGGTATTAATTGGTATGTGTTGTGGGGAGGGCAGGGGTTACTGATCATTTACATTCCTTCTACAGTTACTTGCACATTCAACTGATTTGGGGTTTCAAATTTAATTATATAGAGTTACCTTATAATTATATCACTTCCCAATCAGAGCCCTTATAACTGTTAGCAATTAAGCTGAGAGAAATTTACTGGGACTTATCCCCTCCTTACCAGCTCCTCTATTAATAGAGTTTCCTTGAAAAATGTCTTGGTAGGTGTATTAGTCCATGCTATGAAGAAATACATGAGATTGGGTAATTTATAAAGGAAAGAGGTTAAATTGACTCAGAGTTCTGCATTGCTGGGGAGGCCTCAGGAAACTTACCATCATGGCGGAAGGCAAAGGAGAAGCAGGCACTTTCTTCATAGGGCAGTAGGACAGGATGGAGTGAGTGCAAGCAGGGCAAATGACAGATGCTTATAAAACCATCAGATCTCACTCACTGTCATGAGAACAGCATGGAGGAAACAACCCCCATGATCCAATTACCTCCATCCTTGGTTCCACCCTTGGCACGTGGGGATTATGAGTGTTACAATTCAAGATGAGATTTTGGGTGGGGACAGAGCCAAGCCATATCAGTAGGGATGGGAGCTATTGGGCCAAAAAATCTACTATTGAATTTGAGTATTTTTTAGATTCCAATCAGTGTCACAAGCCTACAATGGGATTCAAAGTCTATTTCGTCTTGGTCATCTCTATATAGTTACTTCATCCACGATAATTCCCCCTACCATGGTCCACTTACTTTCAGGACTCTCTGATCTTATGAGAACATATTATTTCTCTGTGTCATTTAATTCCTTGAAGCTCCCTTGTATTTCATGTCCTTAATTAGCCCCATAGAAAGATATGGCATTTATTTCGTTGAGTTACTTCTTGTTCCCATAAAAGCAAAGATCTTGCATGTTCTTTATTCTCACAGAAAATGTAATTTTTCTAACAATGCAGTATAAAACAATGTTCCTTTTATATTCTCTTAAAACATTTTTGTAAATGTCTACAAATAAGTTTAATTAGAATTCATATGTTTATTCTTTTATAACTTTTCAGCTATCTTGTGATTATATTATATAAAACATTTTGTAATTCACTTTGTTTTCAAAACTGTTATTTAAATAAAACATTATTTTGCATTCAAGTATATAAAGTTATAATGTTTTATTTATTTTCATATTTCATAATTGTTTTAGAATTCTTACCATTTGATTTCTTAAAATTTTGATTCATAAAAATTTATAATTTACAGAAAACTGAGTAGTATCTACTCTAAATCCTTCATTTTTCAGGTTATATAATTAAGGACAGGAAATATCCATGTGTCTATTCAGTAATCTATTTTTTTCTTATTCTCAAATGCTTTTTTAATGCATCCTATTATCAGAACTCATGTTCACTGTTATCTTCTAAATCCAGAGATGGCCACTACACAGTAGAATTTATTGACCCTGCTTTTTGTATTTTTAGGTCTCTGGTGTGATACCTGAAACTCACATTAGCATCTAACTCTGATCCTCACTGTGAACATAATCCGTAATTACTTGTCTTTATCCTATATATTAAAAATAATGTAACTAAATTTGGTAAAGCTGACAAGTCCCTCAAACTAGCACGGCCTTGGGAAACACAATTCAGAAAAAAATTTGTTTTTTTCCTTTAACGTGCTGAGTAAGTCCTCTTTTCATTGTACTGATATTTTATTACTATTTATTTGCTATTTATATTGATGCTTTTAAATAAATATTTACTAAGGGCAGATACATTATTTTAGGCATATAGTTAAAGAAATTATTGTTAGTCAACAAACCTTTCCAAAAAAATCATTTTTTAAAATCTGTATGACTGAAAGAGACACTTATTTTAGGATGGGTGGTGTGTGCCTAAATCATGTAATATTGTTAACTGTAGAAAATAACAATTGCTAACATGAAGATATTTTGCATGTTTTTTTTTTTTTCTAATGGCTTGAATGATTACTTTATAAACTTTTGTGCCAGATGATAGACTTTATTCAATCCTTGACCCTTTCTTACACGGAAAGAAAATGCCTTTATCCTTTTTAGATTGTATTTCCTTGGTTTCCTAGAACAACCCAACACGAACAAAGGATGAGCCAGTGAATTTTCTTATTTGTACATTTTAGTGGAATTCATTATCTCAAATTAGAGTCAAAATTTCAAGTTTGTGTTCCCTATAGTGGAAATTTCTATTTGAAAAGACAAATTGGGTAAAAACTAAAGTAACACTTTATTTCACTTTGTGAACTATTACACTACAAGTGCAAACTATTATCCACAAAACCGCTTTCGATAGTGCAATGGATCTCAAAGGCAAAGGAAAAAATTATTGGAAAAAATCCCACTCCCGCCACACAAACGCATCCCACCCAGTGAACAACTAGCCTTAGACACAGAGAGGAATACAGCTGTCTATCTCAAATTTACTAACACTGCTCTGAGGAATTTTTGGTTTCTTGTAACTGTTCTTTGAGTTGGCAATGCACAGTTTAATTGCAGAATGATTAAAGCATGCTATGTGCTATGATTTAGGTTTAATTTGAAGAGGGGAAAAAATTGTCAGAATTGACAACACCTTCAGCAATTATATTTTTTTCCACTAAAAAGAAGGTTCCTGAAAATATTACTACTTTATAAACAAGCATCATAATTTTACTAATCATGATTTATTCTGTAACAAATTAAGCTGTTTAGAATTTATTATAGGACTCTTACATTTCTTAAAATTAGATTGTTCAATGCAATCTCAAAATTGCAAAACATTTACCGTTTTGAAATAATAATTATTACTGTATTTTCATTTAATAAACCATGAATCAAACACATAATCCTTATATAGGTGAGCACATTGGTCTTTAGGGTAGCGAATCATGATTTTTTTAATAGAGAACATTTTTAATTTTAATGGCTGCATGGTTTTCTACCAATATGACTACATCAATTTAAGCTACTAACAGCTGTATATGTTTTGCTAACATTTGATATTATAAAAAATTAAGATTTTGCATGTTTTTTAGGTAAAAAGTATTCGTTTAACAATGGACCAGGCCTAATTTTAGTGGCTGGGAATTCTGTAGTGAACAAAACAGTGCTAAAATTCCTGCACATGTGGAATTTTGATTCCAGATTGTCATCTTATTTCTATCGACATGAAGTGTAAAGCAGCTTTGTTCAGTTTCATGTGCTTACATGAACACTCTTATAAATAGATCTTTACCTTTGGTTTTAATTACTGATGCATTATTAAGCTAGGCACCTACAAACCTAAGAGAAATACGGCTAGCGCTCATTTCAAACATACAGTGCTGTTTAAAGTGAGAGCTAGTCATGTTTCTTGGCCAATATTTTCTCTTTTTTGTAAAGAGTTCAAAATTGTTAAAATCTGAGATGATATAAAAGGGGCTCAGTATTCATAGGTAAATTTCCTTGGCTAAATATGTTTCAAAAGTAAGGAAATATTTGTATATTAAATCAATTTGTCAAGAGCAATAAAAATCAAGCTGTAAAGAATTAGGTCGTCTTTAAACACCATAATTTTGGTTTCAGAAATGTCATTCTGACTTCCTATATCCTTTCACGATTTGAAGTAACATTGTATAAATAATAATTTAAAAACTGTGCAGAGATACCATCAGATATTTGTGTTTTAATAAATATTTCTTTTCTAGAACACCAGAAGAGAGAAAATTGTATAGTTTTGCACAATATAGGATACAGAGTATAATTTGAAAATACAATTAATTAATATCTATCATTACTTTGTGATATTTTATATTCTTCCTTCTTTTTTAAAATAAAATCCTTATTTCTTTTTTGTGACCAAAACACTGAAAGTAGGCCAGTGAACCAAAGCAATCACTGAAAATATTTTAAGGAATTTCAAGTAGTAGTAGCCATACAATATTTACCATGGGTAAGGTAATCTACTAAACTGTGTGGGAAGATGGGGGAAGGGTTGCACTTAATTTACTACAGTTTTCCAATATTACAGATAATGAATCTGAGGCAACATAGTTGTTCAATGTTATACAGCTAGTTTTAACCAGAACAGATGGTAAAGTCGGTTCCTCAAAGTCGGCTTCATTAACCTTGAAATATGAGTCTACACACAATGAGGCCTCAACTACTGCCCAGTTCCTAGAGCTACGTGCTATGTAAAAATTAACACATTTTACCTGCACAAAAACAACTCTGTGAAGCTATTTTCATTGCATGTGTGTATAGGAATCTAACACAGACTATTTCACTAACTTGTCTAAGTGCTCACGTACTAATGGTAGAACTGAGGTTTTACTCATAGTCTTGTGTCTTCAAATTCAAAATGTTTAGAAGATAATTTGGCCTGGCATATCCCTAAGAGTATCAGTTTAAGTTACTCCTGTCTAATTATTCATATTATGTTCTTTTATATCTCGCTAATATCTCAATTTGAACAATAAATTGTATATTAATAGATTTCCTCTGAATACTGTGCCATAATAACTTCCAGTTTGGAGCTCCTAAGCAAACCCGGTAAGTCACAATCAAGAATGTTATCAGATCACAGCAGAAGCTGTTCTATGGACCGCATATACTATAACAGCTTCCTTACTCACCGACTGCTTCATTGGTTGTCACCTTGTCTTTTTTTATTACATTTATGTCTGAGTATCACCAGCATAGGAAAAGTATGCCACACCTGTCTCCATCCTCAGAAACAATTTGTTTAAGAAATATATAGTCACCACTGAAGGATTCATCGTCTCCTATTCATTGCTGGGTTAGAGAAGTCTCTTCAGTCCTCTTTGGGACCAGACACTCCATCCACAAATGCCATTCTGATCATTGCTAGGTTATTACTATCAAACACTGGGTAAATACTTAGAGGTTTTCATAAAAGAGTAGATATTGTATACTTTATGAAATACTCATATGAATCAATGATAGACTATATTAGAGGTGATCTATGCGTATATATTTCCATAATTAAATATTTTTTCAAGTCATCAAAGCTAATAGAAAAGCCAAGGACACAAATTGAAATCATTGATTGGAAAGCCACAAAAAAAAAAAAACAAAAAATGGAAGAAATGATAGCATGCTCTTCTTTTAAATTAAATAGACATGCTATGAAAACATGTTTTTCCCAGAGAGGCATTGTAAGCAGCACTGCTGCCGTTAGATAGAGGCATGTCAGTTCCAAAACCTAGCTCTGTAACTCACTAGCTGGAAAGCCTTTGGTAAATTATATAAATCTACTACGATTCAATTTTCTCACATGTAAAAGAGTAATAATAGTATTAACTTCCCTTATATGGCTGTTGAAGATAAAGTATTTATGCCTAACTACTGGCGTATGGTAGATGCTTAACACACTGATATTTATCAATGGCATAGTAACAAACATCTACTATTGGCATATAGCAGAGGTTTAACATTGATATTATTATACATTTAATAATTTTATGAAATTATCAAAAGGAAATGTAAACCTAAAAGATACCCTTTTAAAGTAATTCTTTATTAGTCAGCACATATTTTTAACAAATGTCAGCAAATTTTACAATTTATAACATTATAAATTGTATAAATTGTTTTGGAAAAGAATAAATATTCCTCCAAAATTATGTCTTGAAATGATTTCCTGGTAATCATTCCATAATTTGCTTTTGTAGTGTGACAGAAAATATTATTCCAAAACAGGATTAGTGTTTAGTCATTGTTTTCCTTTGTTCTTGCGCAATATTAAAAAAAAAAAAACCAAAGGATCTGTGAAAATAGAGAATCTTAGAAGAAAAATTAACTGCTGCTCTCAAGTGTGACTTTGACAATGTGACCCTTCATCCTGGAGAGCCCTCTGTGGTAGCCGAGTTTGGTAGCAGAGAGGCTAGTCCGTGAACTTTAACTTCCATTTAAGAAAAATGAAATGGATGACCCAGGGATACTATTACTCTGTGAAGATAATCATTAACAATTCATGAAAGAGTAACCTCATAAGGTCAGGGGTATGCTCACCTCAGATTTCTTCACATCAGTGCACAGAATCAGGAGGTAATTGAGCAATTTACTGCTGTCCTTTTAGCACTGAAGATTTGTTGATTGTTGGTTGATGGGGAAGATGGGAAAAATGGTATTGTTGTAATACCATGTCCTTCATATTATCACCCTGTGGATGCAAAGAGACCGTTTTTTATCAAATCAGATCTAGGATCTTGAATGAAGTTGAAGAGAACTTTTACAGATCCAATATAATACCTTTACTTTTAGAGGATGAATTATAGTTTTTACTACAGGAGAGTATTAGGCTAATAGCTTTTAGGTAAGTAGTGTATTTCAAAGGTCAAAAGAGCTGCTGAGATCTTATACCTTTTTTTTTTCTAACTTTTATTAACTATTTAATCACCCTAGAAAACATACAGATTGTTACTGCTGGAAGGGCCCTAAAATGCAACAATACAACGTGCTGCAAAGAAAATCCCATGCTTATATGTCTACATTGAGGCTCCAGCCCCTTAACAATGATCCTCACAGCAGATATATCTGTTCTCAAGATTTATTTCATAGTATTGACTAAAATTAGACAGGGATTCTTGTATTAAAGCTGGTTGATATGTAAGTATCATATTAAGTTACTTTTTAGGTGTTAAAGGAAAAGAAAAATCACACCAGACAAGCAAAGAGAAGTATGTTTTATTCTGACACTGTTGCTTTAGGTGAGAAAGAATTAACTCAATACTCCTGAAAAGGAAAAGGCAGAGTTTTTAAGTAGTTGGGTAGTTAGTACAAAAGTCCTGGGCATATTCAGGAGGTGGTTGATCAGTATATATGTCTGGCACTTAGAGATATTTCTGAGTTTGCAAATATTTTTCTCTGTAATTAGCCTTCTGTGATTGCTAATTGGCATCTATTAAAAATTAGGATCCTCCCCTCCCACAGACACTGGAAGACAGGGACACATCTCCTTAGAGATTTACATTTCAAAGAGATGGTTTCCAAGTCCTCAAGAATGACATTTTCTTGGTTGTAAAACTGGCAAGAGACTAGGGAAAGATTTATGTGTATTTTAAAGAGGCAGAGAGGGAATTTACAATTTCAAGATTTTGAAAAAAAATGCTGTAAGAAAAGAGAAGTAAAGGACACATAGTCCCCATCTAAAGAGGAAGAAACCAGTCCAAAGTTTGTTCAAGCTGAGGGAAATGTTAAGGTCATCTAGGTCATTAGTTATTTTTTATATTATTTTGACATAAATCTATAAAGAAACACCACAGACAATTTAAATCAAATGAAACAAATATGTTTCTGTAATAATTACTGTGTCAAATAATATTAATAAATATTTATGTCTCCTATTTATTTATGGATTTCTGTTATTTAAAAAGAATATTAAATTGTATAAACTTTAAACATATCTTTTGAAATGGATATTATTATCTCACAGTATAGGATGTAATTGAGTCTGAAAAAAATTTCCTTTTTCAGTCATTGAATGTATATGTATATATGACTGAGCTGAAATTAACCCAAGATCTCACTAGAAAGTATAAGCTTTGGCATCAATCCTGGATTGAGTTATGTCTCTGTTAATCACCGGCTCTGTGACTTCATTTAGTTTATACTTAACTTCTCTTTGCCTTAGTCTTTATCTTAAAGCTAAAAACCAATGCTACTATCTCTACCTAATAGGGTTACTATGTGGCCTAGCAAAGAAAAATTTGGGTAAAAAGACTGGTATACAGTAAATGTCTTATTAAGGTTAATTATTTACATTATTACTCTAAATGCTATATTCTCACTGTATCCTGCCTCCTCCTAAGAGATAGTATTTTGAGGATTTTGGAATACATTTATATGTGAATCATTGTGGTAGTTCTTATTTTGAATCTATGCATGATTATGAACTATTTTGAAATTGTTTTAATCGTGTGTTCTGTTGTTTATACCAATAAACACAAAAAAAGTTTTAAATACAAAACAAAGTAAAACACGGTCCATGAAAATAGTACTGTATTTACTACTTTATTTGTTAGAATAGTGTGCCAGAATGGTTAAGCACACAAACTATAAAGCTAGATGCTTAGATTCAAATCCTGGCTCCAAAATTAATGGGTGACCCAAAGCAAGTTAATCTAAATCTCTACAACTCTTAAGTATATCATTTGTAAAGCAAAGATAGTAATAATAGTTTTTATATTTCGTGTGGACAAAATCAGCTAATAAAAACACAAAATTGACTTCTAGTAATTACAGTCACTGGATATGCCTTTTTTTAACTGAGAACTGTCATTATCATTACATAATTACCGTTGTACTTTTTTTCCTGAATCTCAGTGGCATACATTTTACTTCTGGCATACCATTAAAAAAAAAAAGAAAAACCATAAAAAATAGAAAATTATAAGAAATTGTATTTGACTATATATATATATATAGGCACTCAATTGAGAGTGGTTATTTATATGTTTATATAACTCAATTGAGTGTATATATATATAGACAGGAGCTATATATATTTAGACAGGATATACATATATGTGTGTGTACATATATATATAATGAGAATACACACACACACACTCACTCTCAATTGATAAATAAATAAATGAAAAATATTAACAACAAGCACCCAGCTGGTAGAGTTCAAATGTCTTTTCATCCTCTCTTCCAAATTCAGAATGATCAGCTTGAAGATATAGGTAGAAAGTAGTGTAAGAAAAAATAAACCAGTAAAAATATAAAATGTACATGCTGATTTTCTCTTTCAGAACTATGGTTTCAAATAAAAAGTAGAAATTGTAATGGCTAAAAATGTATATATCTATCTATAGACATATATGTCCATATATATATAAACAGATACAGAGTACGAATGTATTATATGTGTTCTAACTGCAATATAACAGGTATAGGTTGTATATGTAGGTTAGGTGTATAATATATCTTAAACTACTCAAGAAAAATTAGTTTGAACTTTCAAATTTACAAAGGTATTACAAACAGCTTTTAATAAATTCCTAGATGTTGTCTAGAGTATAATTCAAAACTTAATTTATGCTACAAGGGTCTTCACCTTTCAGTATCTTTAGCTTTTTTGCATCTAGCTAGAGCTAATGTTCATTGTAAAGGGTTAACAGTGATGCAAATTATTCCTATTTATAGCAATGTGAGAGACTGAATACTCAACTGAAAAATAACCAGACCATATATAAAGACAGAACTCTGACATACAGTCTGCAGTAACTGCCCAGGAAACCAAACACTTATCTCCAATAATCTGCCAGGAAGTGAGCCTGCTCTGTCTAACATGTAGAAAATTAGAATTCTATTTCTAGTAGCACTGGAATAATCTAAATAACTTTTTAACAATCAGTCCAAAATGGCCAAGGCTTGATCAATAATTGACAACTTCCTTAATTTTTATTCCTGCTTCCAGCTTAACCAGAGAAAGCCAAATAGTTAACCCTAACCAATCACACACAATGCCTCAATTCTAGTTAGCCTGCCTACAATTTCACATTGACAGCCTCCAGTCAGGGCATACATCAAGCTTTTTCTTTTTTCCTTTCTTCAGTAAATGTCCACTCTTGCTTGCCTTTGAGTTTCTGCCAAAAGCAAATTATAATGGCTGACTTTCTTGGTATGGCAATCTTTGAATAAATAGCCTTTTCTTGTTTATATTTGGTCGGTCTTCACTTTTTTTTTTTTTTTTTTAACTTTTCGTTTAAGTTTAGGGGTAAAAGGGGTAAAAGTGCTGATTTGTTACACAGCTAAACATGTGTCATGGGGGTTTGTTTTACCAATTATTTCATCATCCACATATTAAGCCTAGTACCCATTAGTTATATTCCCTGATTCTCTTCGTCCTTCCACTCTGCGCCCTCTGAAAGACTCCAGTGTGTGTTGTTCCCCTTTATGTGTCCATGTGTTCTCCTCCAATTATAAGTGAGAATACGCAGTAATTGGTTTTCTGTTCCCGTGTTAGTTTGCTAAGGATAATGGCCTCCAGCTCCATCTATGTCCCTGCAAAAGACACGCTCTTGTTCTTTTTTAGGGCTGCATAGTATACCATGGTGTATATTATTTCCACAGTTATCTTGGAGGTCCCACTGAAACTCAGTCTGTACTAGCGGTCTCTGGAAACCCTAGCTTTGGACCAGATGTATTTCCCACATGAGGCCCCTTGTTCCTTGCTATTATCAGCTTGCAGAGTAAGTGACAGTGTGGTAATTTGGAATCCTGTTCTCTTTACCTTAGGATTCACCACTATTTACTATTTGGTTTGGTACATGGGTTTTGTTGCTGGTTCCCACTTGTTTGCCCTTCTTGATGAAATCAAGCCATTCTTTCTCGTACTAGTGTGCTTTTTTTGTTGTTGTTAGCTCTTGTTTTTTGCTGTTTAAAAGTGTTGTTTGTCATAAAAGGAGAATCATGGGAGAAGGCACAGATAAAGTCTCCGTAAGTCTGTTGTCCCACTTGGCCTCAAAGACCAGGGAATTTGTTCGTTTTTTATTTTCACCAATGCAAATTAATTTATTTCCAGTTCAAGAAACAATTATGAATTAAAATGCATATAAAACATGCAGTTTTCAATTGTATCTACTTGAAGATATCTTTATGTGTGAACATACACATGATGAGAAGTTTTACTAAACTTCTATCCTTTTGGAGAAATTAAACATTGGGGGTCTTCTACTTTAAAAAAAAAAACCTGTCCATTTATAGGGTCGATTGAAAATACGTCTTTCAATGACTTAATTACATATAAGAAGTACATATTACAAGGTCCATGTTAAACATGTTTAACATACTGGACAACTTTATTTCATTTGAAAATATCAAATAAGGTATAATGCTAAGTTTCAAATGCATTATCTTGCATAATTTCTTCTTATTTGATTCACTTAAGTTGCCAGTTTATTGTTTTGTGGTTGATGTGAACATAGGGACTTCTTTTAGATTTCAATTTCTGGAGATACAGATGACTACTACTCCATCATTTCACATAAGATTTTCAGCAAACTCAAAGGAAACTGAAGAAAATTAAAAATCAAAATATAATGTTTGCCATATTTAAAATGGTTGTCACAGGGGCAACAGGCTAAAGTGGCCCATGGAAAGATATTTTTTATGGGAAAATTTTACATCTATAGAGAATTTCCATTAATGCAGCCTGGTCTCCCCTTGTCCAGATCTAAGAAAGATTAACTGAGAATCTGACAACTTCAGTGGCATAAATAATAATAGTAATAATAATAATAATAGTAATAATTACCCTGTATTTTTTTCTGAGGGTTGCTACCTATGAGGTTTCATCTATGTAACCACACCATCTTTTCTAGCTAAGCCTCCTCTTTCCCCTCTCCCATCACCTGCCTTGCCATTAAAACCTGATATACCACTATAACCTGCTTTTAGCCATACTTTGAGCCTATATTCTTTCTGTATCCTCAAGATAGTATGTTAGCTTCCATATCACCTATTGGGTATCGGGCTTTCTTTCTAAAGTCTCTTATGTATAATAATTAAATAAATGTATTTGCCTTTTCTCCTGTTAATCAATCTGCCTCATGCCAGTGATTTTCAGCATAGTTTCAGGAGTAAAACACCTTGGTCACTTCAAAACGTATACACTCACACACACACACAACCTGACAACAAAAAAGAAGGTAAATATTTGCTACTCTTTGTAATCTTTGCTAAGGCTAAGCAGACCTTGTCTGTCTCTCTAGAAAAGTATGTAAATCAGGAGTAAGTCTGTATGCTCTCAAAATAAAGAATTAAAAGCATAAAACTGAGAAGATTCACTGGGTGTTTTCTCAAACAGATATTAAAAATGTACATTTTCATATTGAATATCCTTGTTATTACCATAGAGACAAAATCTAGTTCTCAAAAGAAAAGAAAATCATGTTTTCTGGTTAAAATAAAATTATTTTATTTGATAAATTTATCAAATAAAATATGATAATTTGTCCTTCTTAATAGAAAACATAGCTATAGATTGGGATAAAGAGGATAAACAAAGAAGATTGCACCATAAATTATTATAAGAAAATTTTATGACAAGATTGTTAATAGATTCAACCAGAATAAAAGACAGGAATTGTGGCACAGAAATGAGAGTACTTAATGTCTAAGCCCAGTGTTAATCTATAGCTGTTGGAGGACATTGAAAAAAAGATAGATAAAAATTGCAGTGAAAGGCTGTCTATGCCCTTAGGTATCCTTTACAAATTCTAATTTGTTGTTGTTCACTGAACTGTTTCATTCTTTAAATAGCCCACACATTCTATTTACTCTAAAATCAAAATGACAACCAAGGCCTTTTGTGCATGTGGACGTTTGGGGAATAGAGTACATTTCTCAGAATGTTTGTCCAGTTTTTGTTTTGTTTAATTTTTTCTTCTTTATAAAAGACAGTAAAAACATATAGGCAAAATAACTTAAGCTTATGTCCCTGCTTTATTTTTGTGCTGTGCAACTTTGTTTTCAATTCTGTAATCTGATGGTTATGTGCTTAGTTTGGCTGCTACTCTTAGGATACTATCATCATATGTATTTTCCTTTATCCTTCACTCTTTTGATATAATGGTTTTGTTTTCCTAATAGTAAGGCATTTGTTATCAATCATGGCTCAATGGGAATTATCAAAAACCATTAATATATTTAATATAAACAAAGTAAAATGAAATAATAGAGAAAAATATATTGGATGCTCTCCAAAGTACTATCATTGTGAAGTTGTGCGATTTCCTCCACTTGGTTCCAGCTTCATGTGTTTTTAAATAGTTGAAAAATCATAATTTATCAGCAATAGTTTAGCTATTTCTTTGCCAAATATCATAAGACATACTTAGTCATATTCCTGTATAATTTTCATAAACTTACTTTTAATACTTATATCATATATGTTTAATAAATGATCCACAATTTAATCAACTATTTTTTCATTGGAACTTTAATTTTGCTATTTTTTACTTTCATTAATAACATTGTGTAGAACACATATGCACATATTTTTGGACTCTAATTTTAATCAACTGAAATCATATATATTTATTATAGTCTTACTACAGATAATGTACCAGGTTAGCAATTCGAAATAAATAGATGGTTAATATTGGTCTTTTTCTCAACAAATTCATATTAATATTTTAGCGAGGGAGACCATTAAAACATACACATGGAAAATGCAGAGTTTCTTCTCAGATCCACAATATACAAAATGCCATGTTAAAGAATTTAGAATTCAAATAGGAAAAGAGATTAAATAAATTTATAAAACAATGTAATTTTATGTAATATAAAATATCAAACAAATTTTGTGTCTCGTAAGGCCCATTAATTTTTGTACTTTAATTTATATTAAAATTGTATTGTTTTTTCAAACTTTCAGCTCAAAATAGTTGTAACATTTTAATTTCTTTTACATTGAAATTTTCTAGATTCAAATTATCTATTCTATAGTTCAAATGCATATTTAAACAAATATTCTTAGCCTACCAAAGAAGTTCTTACTCGACTCTCCCCACTCAATTGTATAGATACACAATTTTCTTTACTGCTGACAATTTTATGGAAGGACTTATCTATCAGAATGAGGTAAATCATTTTAACTTCAATCCTTCCGTGTCTCTTTCACAGACTTCAGCTCATTTCCTTTTTGAGGATGTTGCATGTAACTCTGAAAGGGTTGACTTGGTCTCACTTGACTTTTATCACTACTTCTGTACCTCATCTGTCATCTCAGCTTTATGTCCTTTGATGTTCCAAAGTGCTAGTTCCTTTTTCCTGAATAATTCAACTGGATTCCTGGAGACAAAGCTACACATAATCTCAAGGTCCTTTGGCAATGATGTCTTAAAAGTCAAGTTAGAAAGAAACACTCAGCTGAAGAATTGAGAAGATTCCAGATGGAGAAATTGTCATGAAACCACACATATAAGCCAGGAGAGCTTGACACAATCAGAAAACTGCACGACGTGAAATCTTTTTTTCATTATTTCTTTTTTTTTCTTTTTTTTTTTTTTTTTTGGTGGTGGGGGGGATGGGGAGAAGTGGTGTGTTCATGGATTTAATATTTCTGTAATTATCTGAACAAAGATCAAAACATTTTAAGCTATTTGGGATTGATTTTTTTTTTTTTTATGCTATTGAATGAATCTAACCAATGGATCTTCAGCCTTACTCAGCATTATTACTTTCAGTTGACACCTGTTTCCACTTAATAAATTAATCTGTGTGCCTTATTTCTGCTTCTAGCCATAGCAAGTAACAAGGACAAGATTTATCTTCCTGCTTAAAACAAGCAGAGAAAGGACACAATATATGAAACAATGGTTTCCGAGTTGCTGGTCTTCAGGCAGTGAAGGACAGCATTCATTGATGAGAGATGCAAAACAAGTGATGTGTGTGAGCCTCATGACTGCCTAGCTTTATTCTATCAAAGCAAAATTTTCAACAAATCTAACCAGGTTAAGAAGACTTTATTTAAGGTTATTGGTATAGGAATTAGAGATTGAATTCAATTCTGCTGGGGAAAAATAATGGCAGGAGAATTTTTCAGCACTGGAAAATTTCTTCCACTAGAGCTAGTGAAAAAATATTGCAGGAGAACACAAGCAGGGAGGTTCATCAATAGAATATTATTTGTGAGTTAACTGGAGTTATTTGGAGCAAATAAGAGTTATTCTTGAGTTTGCAAATGTTTTTCTCTATGATTGGGCCATCTGTATTTGCTATTTGGTGCCCATGGGAGTTAGGATCCTACCCTCTAACAGATACTGGGAGATTAGGGTGTTATCACATCTCATATTTATATTACACAGAGTTGGTTTACAGGTTCTTGAGGAAAATTTCTTGAATCCTAAAATTGTCAAGAGACTTTTAAAGAAATGTATATGCATTTCAAAGAAACAGAAAATGGTTTGTAGATTTACAAATTTTCCAAAGTAAGTATTTTACCTACTAAAAGGGATGTAAGTGCTATAGTTGGGAAGAAACCTATCTAAAGTTTTGTTAATTGAAGGCCACCTTGGTAATTGACTTGAGAGTTTCCTTATCAAGGAGGAAGGATGGAGAATCCATGGTTACCCTTGACAGTGTTGAGCTTTGTCTGATTCCTGTGCTCTAAAAAAACAATGATGATTAAGGAATTCTTTGCTACTTATCTTTGAAAATAGCTAATGGCAAGGGATCACCCTTCCTCATGACTCAGATTAAGAATCTTCCTCATAACTCCCTTGTTTGACTACCTTTGTAAAACCTCAGACTGCCTTCCTTTATTCTGAAAATTTTCTTCAGAAATGAACTTTCTTATTATTGCAATAGGCTAAAAAAGTTTCTTCTGAATTGTTAATGCTTTTTTTCTTTCACATATTTATAACATGGCTCACAATCAGAACCTCATTTTCAAACCTTCACTCATCCCAGGCCTGTTTGATTGTCTCTGAACAGGTGCCCCTGGATCCAAAGAGGAGTCTTAGTCATCTACAGGAGAACAAGAACTTGATTGTGTTTATTTTTGACTACTGACTTTATTTTTGGTACTTGTTTCTTGTACTTTGGGTTTTATTTTTGATTTTTAATAGCTAATAAGTTATCCTATATTCGGAATTTGATTTAATGATCTAACAATTTGGTTATCTCAATAAACAGAAAAATAGTTTATAGAGATCTTCAATTTATTGAGTGAGAGACAACAGGTATTCTGGTTCGTTAGTCTTCTCTATCACCTGTTTGGAGCTCAGATAAATTAAGAATGGGTCCATACTGGGAAGAGAACAGATCTATGTTATGTGTGAGCTTTTCTTATTTGTGTTTACTCTTGACCAAGGGATGTGATTTACAATTGAAGTTATAAGTTCTTGATATGTGTCTGTATATATGTTTATGTATCTGTAATTCAGAGAAGTCTTTATCACACTCATTGAGTATGTAATAATTGCCTACCTCTAAATGGTATTACCAAATTAGATTATGAAATTTCGTAAAGGAGCTACAATATGATTTAGAGATAAATGGCTGTATATAAAATATTATTCTTAACTTTAAAAAATAAAATGTCTTGGTTTGCTTTGTGTTGCAGGCTTGGTAATTTCTAAAAAAAAAAAAAAAAAAAAAAAAAAAAAGAAAAAACAAGAAAAAAAACAGAGGTTTACTTCCCTCACAGTTCTGCAGGCTGCACAAGAAACATGACGCTAGCTAGCATCTGCTTTTGGTGAGGGCTTCAGGGAGCTTCCTCTCATGGCAGAAGGGAAGAAGAGAGCATACATGACATGTCAAGAGAGGAAGGAAGGAAAAGAGGAGAGAGGTTCCAGGGTGTTTTCCACAATCATCTCTGGCAAAAACTAATAGAGCAAGGATTTACTCATTACTTGGATGGTGCCAAGATATTCATGTGGGATCTACCCTCATGATTCAGACATCTCACAGAAGGCTCCACCTCCAACATTGGAGATCACATTTCAACATGGGATTCAGAGTGAACAGATACGCAAATTTTATTAGAAAATAACGAAATTAAACTTTTAAGACTTCAACGTTCTAGATTTTAAAAATCTCCCTACAAACACCAACTTGAAAATGTTTTGAGAATTCAAGTCTCCATAAGTCTTAGTGTTAAGCATAGTGTACATATAGATTTTTATTCTATTTGAGTATGTTCTCCTTACATTTATACAGGTTTATTGATTGGATAAGTTAGCATTACTCCTGCTTAATGTGTAAGATTATAAAAATATAAATACGTTTTAACCAAATCGAATCATTATTATGGCATACTAATTTAATAGTAATTTTATTTTGCAGTGTTTTAGCTTAAAAATAATTTAAAGAATTTTAGATAACTTGCAAACTTGGACTGATAGTACATTGAGTAAATTAACATTCAACAGACACCTAGATTATTATTGTTATTAATCATCATTATTATTATTTTTCAGACAGAGTCTCACTCTATTGCCCAGCCTGGAGTGTAGTGGCACAACCTCGGCTCAGTGAAACTTCTGCCTCCGAGGTTCAAGCGATTCTCCTGCCTCAGCCTCTCAAGTAGCTAGGACTACAGGCACTCGACACCACCTCCTGCTAATTTTTGTATTTTTAGTGGAGGTGGGGTTTCAACATGTGGGCCAGCATGGTCTCAATCCTTGACTTCGTGATCTGCCAGCCTCGGCCTCCCAAAGTGCTGGGATTACAGGCGTGAGCCACTGCACCCGGCCGACACCTAGATTATTTTTAAGAGAACACTGCTACGTTAGTTACTAAGCCTAATCTATATGTATATGATTTTCCTTTTTCTTTTATGCTAGAGAGAGACTATGTCTTTGAGTTTGTAATGAATGTTCGTTTCTGCTACTTTGAGAACTGTATAAATGATGTGCATGGCTGTAGAAAGTTGCGTTTTGTGTATTCAGAAGCTCTATGAGCTTGCTGCACAAGGCAACTGCGTGATAGCCAGTGCAAAAGTATTAATACCACTAATTCTCAATTTTATCTGTAACACAGTTGTTAGTTACTTTAATTAAAAGTGATAATATATGGTTTAGATTATAATGAAAAGCAATTATTTTAGAGAAACATAACTGTGTATTTCTATTATTCAAAGAAATGTAGTTTTCTTCTAAATAAGTGTGTTTTCTTTTTTTATTTGGGGTTTTGCTTTTGTTTTGGACTCCATAGTTCTTTGCACTCTTAAAGTTTTGACGACCTCAAAAGCATGACAAATATTGATATTTACTTTATTGGAAAATAAAGCTAAGAAACTTAAAATGCTCATTTATTGGTTAATTTTAATATGGCAATGATAAATATATTGTTCATTAATAACATCTTAGTAATATTACTAACTTCATTCTGACCTCATATATCCCCTGAAATTAGTCCTAAAGTATGCTTCCTCCAGAACATTAAAGAGAATAATGAATGGCAACATTTGGAAATGAATTATATTTGCCTCGGTTTATTAAATGAGTCTGAAATGCTATGAAGTGTGTTGAAATCTCAGTAAACTTTGCTTAATTTGATGGACTTCTTTCTTTGGTTTACTGTTTATTTTCCTCATCCATAACATAGTTACTACCAATGAGTTTCATGAGAGAAGATATTGCCAAACCAAATGAGACCCTTTAGCCTTCCCTAGGCTGAATGCATATGGGCAACATGTTATTAATCTAATATTTCAGAAATTGTACATTTTATGGGAGTTTCCCAGATAGTTGTCAATGTCATCATTGTCTACAATTCTATTCATCAGTCTTGGTGCTACTTTGTTTGATATGAGCCAGCAGCAGAATAGTGTTATAAATCATAATTTCAGTTATTTTTTTAAATGTTAACATGATTGCAACCATATTTTGTTAGCTTAAATTTAGAATCTTCCAGGCCAGCAGTTTCCATATGGGATTCATATCACTTACCTATGAAGCTTTACTAAGATATAGATGCTTAGGATCTATTTCCGACTTAATGAATCAATTAGCTTTATATATTTTTGATATATTCTAACTATATGTTTAGTATATCCATGGTACATTATGATTGAATTATACATTGTAGCTGAAGAATTTTCACTATAAAGATTTTATCAAGTTTTAAAATTAGATATAAAAGCCATTCTTGAAAATTGAGTTAATAGTTATCATTATAGAAGATATTTTGTCTAAAACCTTTGAATTCACCTCATTATCTTGCTTTTACATGCCACAGAAACAACCACATTTATCAGTTGCATTATTCTTTGTAGGACCTCTCATTAGATCATTCTCTTCTGAAATTATCACTTATAAGTTAACTGTAGCCATTTTACATCTTTTGTTACATACAAATAAGTTTCTTGTTTTACTCTAATGCTTCCCTGAAAGAACTTGCAATCAGCTTCAGGGTATACTGTTCCATATACAAGAAATGTCTCAAATCCCTGAAGAAAAGCAATCTGCCACATAGAGGCTTCAGATGGCATCATTTAAACAACTTTGGGATTATTCCAGTGGATGAGTAAAGATTTCCAGGACTCTAGTCAAGAAGCTGATAGTTCATAGGATGGTAAAACCAAACTGAAGTAGAAAAAAAAAAATAAGTTACATAGGACTGAATGAACTAATGAGGTATAATTATGATTTAAAAATTATATTATTTATATTTTGATGTTTATTTCCTTAACATATGTGTGTTTCCTTAATTTATGTTTATTTCCTTAATATTTCATTTCCTCTTTAAGGTATCTGTAATTCATAATTAAACAGACTCTGCTTTTGCAAATTGAAATAAAACATTTGAAATGATATATTCTTCCCCTCGCCTAACCTGTGCAGCATTTCGAAGCTCTGAGTATTTTTTATCTTAATGACAATATAATTGCTTGCATAGACTAAATAAGAATGTAAATAAGAATTATGTCTTTTGTGAAAATATAATTTGATACTTTAGTGAATGTGCTAACAGAGGAAATAAAATCAATCATGAAAAAACTCAATGAAAACAAGAAAAAAAGAAAAAGGATAGAACAAAAGATATATTCAACAAATTAAAAAAATAGTAAGCTGATAGATTTTAGCCTTAAATATCAGATATCACACACATTGTAAATGTAGCAAACGCTTCAAATGGAAAATAGATTATAGGTTTGGATTTAAAAAATCCCAAAACCTAAATATGTCCTGGCAACCAGAAAGAAATATTAACTATAGGAACGCAGATAGATTAAAATTAAAAGATTATCAACACTGCAAAAACACAAATTTTAAAACCTACATCAAACCATATACAAAATTAACCTGGATTGAATTATAAATCAAAATATAAATGATAAAACTATAAGCAACCTAGAAGAAAACATGAGAGTAAATATTTATGTCGTTGGATCAGGAAATGATTTATTAAATATGACCCCAAAAGCACAAACAATGAAACAGTGAAATGATGGTCTTAGCTAATGCAATGAGGCGAGAAATAAAAAGAATCTATATTGAAAAGAAAAGAAAGAAAAAGCTGCCTTTATTTTCAGACAGCATAATAGTTTATGTAAAAACTAATATGGAATCTTGGGAGGCCGAGGTGGGTGGATCATGAGGTCAGGAGATCGAGACCATCCTGGCTAACACGGTGAAACCCCATCTCTACTAAAAACACAAAAAATTAGCCGGGCGTGGTGGCGGGCACCTGTAGTGTAGTCCCAGCTATTCGGGAGGCTGAGGCAGGAGAATGGCGCGAACCCGGGAGGCTGAGCTTGCTGTGAGCCGAGATCGCGCCACTGCACTCCAGCCTGGGTGACAAGAGCGAGACTCCGTCTCAAAAAAAAAAAAAAAAAAAAAAAAAAAAAAATACTAAAATGAAATCTATAAAAGTAATACTAACATTAATAAGTAAGAATAGGAAACTGTAGGATACAAGATCAATATAAAACCTAATTGCATTTTAATCTATCAATAAAATTTAGAAATTAAAGCTAACAACATAATATAATTGTAAAAGCAAAATATTAAATACTTAAAATAAATTGGACCAAAATCAGTGTATTGCTGAGAAATTAAGGATTACCTAAATAAATAGAAAGAGACATTATATTCATGACTTGGAAGACTCAGTAATAAGATGTCAGTTTTCTCTGAATTTGTGTATGGATACAATGTAACCCTGATGAAGATACCATTTGGATGTTTGTAAAACTCAAGAAGCTGATTCTAAAATTAATCTGGAAATCGAAAAGAACTAGAAGAGTCAAAACAACTTGGAAAAAAAGAAAAGTTTTATATTAACTCTACCTAACTTCAAGAATTATTATAAAACTATGGGAATTAAGACATTGCGATTTTATGCAAAGATAGGTAAATAGGTAAATAGATAACCGGAAGAGAAAAGAGAAATCAGAAATAGACCTATGCATATATTTTAATAAATGTACTTCAGTTAAGAGATGATAGTTTCTAGAGCATATGGTACTACAACAATTTTAAGCAGGATTTCAATTTCCATTGCAGCTTGTCAATTTATTTTATCATTTTTTAACATTGTACCTTTTATAATCCAACTGTAGGTCTTTTAAATTTTGAGTTTTAGAATCCAATATTCGGCCTCTCGATTCACTTTTCTCCCTTTCACGATCTCATAGACTTTTTTTTATTTGGCAAATTCCTCATAGCAAGAAAAGGTGTCTCATGTAATGTGGATCTCTCTGAATTCCCTTATTTTAAAATTATTGTCCTTCAAATTCCTTGTTCTTTTATAGCCTTATAAATTCCAACAGATATTTTATTTTATTTTATTTATTTATTTATTTTTGAGACGGAGTCTTGCTCTATAGCCCAGGCTGGAGTACAGTG
>NW_016809536.1:1024143-1044135 GCF_001698545.2 Rhinopithecus bieti | reverse complement strand
AAAAAAAAAAAAAAAAAAAAAAAAAAAAATACTAAAATGAAATCTATAAAAGTAATACTAACATTAATAAGTAAGAATAGGAAACTGTAGGATACAAGATCAATATAAAACCTAATTGCATTTTAATCTATCAATAAAAATTTAGAAATTAAAGCTAACAACATAATATAATTGTAAAAAGCAAAAATATTAAATACTTAAAAATAAATTGGACCAAAAATCAGTGTATTGCTGAGAAATTAAGGATTACCTAAATAAATAGAAAGAGACATTATATTCATGACTTGGAAGACTCAGTAATAAGATGTCAGTTTTCTCTGAATTTGTGTATGGATACAATGTAACCCTGATGAAGATACCATTTGGATGTTTGTAAAACTCAAGAAGCTGATTCTAAAATTAATCTGGAAATCGAAAAGAACTAGAAGAGTCAAAACAACTTGGAAAAAAAGAAAAGTTTTTATATTAACTCTACCTAACTTCAAGAATTATTATAAAACTATGGGAATTAAGACATTGCGATTTTATGCAAAGATAGGTAAATAGGTAAATAGATAACCGGAAGAGAAAAGAGAAATCAGAAATAGACCTATGCATATATTTTAATAAATGTACTTCAGTTAAGAGATGATAGTTTCTAGAGCATATGGTACTACAACAATTTTTAAGCAGGATTTCAATTTCCATTGCAGCTTGTCAATTTATTTTATCATTTTTTAACATTGTACCTTTTATAATCCAACTGTAGGTCTTTTAAATTTTGAGTTTTAGAATCCAATATTCGGCCTCTCGATTCACTTTTTCTCCCTTTCACGATCTCATAGACTTTTTTTTATTTGGCAAATTCCTCATAGCAAGAAAAGGTGTCTCATGTAATGTGGATCTCTCTGAATTCCCTTATTTTAAAAATTATTGTCCTTCAAATTCCTTGTTCTTTTATAGCCTTATAAATTCCAACAGATATTTTTATTTTTATTTTTATTTATTTATTTATTTATTTATTTATTTATTTATTTATTTATTTTGAGACGGAGTCTCGCTCTGTCTCCCGGGCTGGAGTGCAGTGGCCGGATCTCAGCTCACTGCAAGCTCCGCCTCCCGGGTTTACGCCATTCTCCTGCCTCAGCCTCCCAAGTAGCTGGGACTACAGGCGCCCGCCACCTCGCCCGGCTAGTTTTTTGTATTTTTTAGTAGAGACGGGGTTTCACAGTGTTAGCCAGGATGGTCTCGATCTCCTGACCTCATGATCCGCCCGTCTCGGCCTTTAAAGTGCTGGGATTACAGGCTTGAGCCACCGCGCCCGGCTCCAGATATTTTTAAAATATTTTCTTCTTCAGAATATTTTATATTTTGACTATGTCATGCTACTCTATTATTATTCAAATATGAAATAAACATGCCTTGGCTTTTACTTGATTTTATTTTTTATGCTAGAATGTCATTTATAAGTCCTGAATATCTCAGGGTTTATCCTTCATGAGTATCAAGAAGTTACTGTTTAGTACTTGTGAAAATGTCAACAAATGATGCATAGGAAACATGTAAAATTGACATGAAGAGAAGTCTTGTATGTGAATGAACACTTTTATAAACTGGAGGCAATTGGAGAATACTAGAGAATACAGAGTTTCAGCAGGACCTGCCTTAATATCGTATGACAGGATTGATGAAAAGAGCATTAGAAAAGAATCAGGGGAACAATTAAGAGTCCACTGAAATTTTAACATATAGATACATTTTATTTTTTTATTTTATTTTATTTTATTTTTTTGAGGTCGAGTCTCGCTCTGTCGCCCGGGCTGGAGTGCAGTGGCCTGATCTCAGCTCACTGCAAGCTCCGCCTCCCGGGTTTACGCCATTCTCCTGCCTCAGCCTCCCGAGTAGCTGGGACTACAGGCGCCCGCCACCTCGCCCGGCTAGTTTTGTATTTTAGTAGAGACGGGGTTTCACCGTGTTAGCCAGGATGGTCTCGATCTCCTGACCTCGTGATCCGCCCGTCTCGGCCTCCCAAAGTGCTGGGATTACAGGCTTGAGCCACCGCGCCCGGCCTAGATACTTTTTATAACACATATAATTACTTATAATTACTAATACTTTTCACTTTTTTCCAGTGGCCTTTAAGTATTTATTTATGTTATTAGGAAAATATTTTAGATTTATGAATTTATTTTAAAATTACTGTATCAAAATTTGTTTCACAGTTTTGAAATTTACATGTCCAGGGAAACCAGAAGTAACTAAAAAACCATATAACTTCCAGTTCGACTCTAAAGGCATAGTGATGAGAAACCATGAAAATGATTGAAAATCTGCTACAGAATTTGAAATTTAACTTTTAAAAAGTCAACAAATCATGATTTAATTAAGGTTTACTACTTCTAAATGAAGAAAATGAAGTACACACACACACACACATTTATATATATTGGTAGATGGGGGTAAGGAAACAGAGTAAACATTGTCTAATATCATAATGGCAAAAAGATCTGCGATAGTTGGGTTGGGACATTTCTGAAGTGTCTCTATGAGTTGAGCAAGAAGGACAAAAGTGGTTAATTGCAGTATTTCCAAAACTCCCTTATATGTTTATTTCTAATATTGATCTCATTTTAAAGTATACTGTTTCACTAAAATCAATGTTACTATTTATCTCCGTCAAGACAAAGAAAAGTACACATATAAGTATTAAACATTTTAAAGTATTGAGAGGATGTTACTTACTCGGCTGAACATAGTTCCTTAACTTCTGTCTTTAGTTCACCTTTCTCCTATGGAGTGATTTTGTCCCAATACTTAACCAATTGAAACAGGACTAACATTTCCTGAAATACTGTGTCAGGGACAGGAACCCTCCTCCTTCCCTTATTATTTACTATAGATTAATGCCAGATAACTGAGGAAAAATTGTGGAGGGAAATCCTTCAATATAATATTCTAGGTTTGACATGGGGTATTTAATACAGTACTCTACAAGTTAGTACTTTGGGATGTTTTCTCAAACTGTGATCAAAATAAATGAAGGATTTTTTTTCTCAAAATTTTCCTCTCAAACTGTGTGCAAAAATAAATGAGGGATATAGAAATCAATTCACAATGCTTTTTTAGAAACACATAGGTACATGAACATGTACATCTGATGAATACAAGTGAAGTAAAAATTAGTACAATCTAGATCACCTTTCTTAAAGATGATAAATAACAGAATTACAAGAGATATGTATTAAAAACATCATGCTTAAGACCTAGTAAATCAGAATTTAAGTTCATGCTCACATAGAAGGTCATGTCTGTGAATCCATAAAAAAGAAGACAAACTTTCTCCAGAAGTAACCACATCTGCGCTTGCTCTGTTAATTGTACAATATATTATTAAGCAGACATTGCCTATTTCTTACCTTCTAGATAATTCTTAAAGTTCATTATTTTCTGGAACATATTGCTAAAATATTTTGAAAGAGGATTCCATTAGTATTTATACTCGATGCAGGTATAACCTAGTATAAACTAAAACTCACCTCTGCAAACTGTCTTACTAAAGTCATCCCACAAATAGAAATCCATGAATGTACTGGAAATCACAAACACACACACAACGTTCCATTGGAAACACCAAGATGACTTCGTTTCTATACTTTTGCATATTATATTCCTGAGCAGAGGATTTCAACTGACCTATCAGTAAGCCTACTTTTTAAAATGTTTTAGAATAAATTATATATAACATAATATTTACCATGTTAACCATTTTAAGTATAGAGTTCACTAGCATTAATGCTTTCATATTGTTTTGCAGTCATCACCACCATCCATCTCCAAAATTCTTTTCATCTTGCAATAATGAAACTCGACACTCATTGAAGAAGAACTACTCATTTTCCCTGGGCCCTTCCAGGATTCTGATAACCACCATTCTATTTTGTCTCTATTTATAGTTTTCACTACTCTAAGTACCTTATATAAGTGTAATAGTATGGTATTTGTCATTTTGTGATTGGCTTAATTCACTTAACATAATATCCTCAAGATTCATTCATCTTATCAGAATTTCCTTCCTTTTTAAAATAATAATATTCCATTGTATGTACACATCGAATTTTGCTTTTGAATTCATCCGACCATAGACACTTGGGTGCTTACATTACTTAATTATATCAAATAATGCCAATATGAACATGGATGTACAAATACATCTTTCAGAAGCTGCTTTTAATTATTTGGGGTATATACTCAAACATGGAAATGGAGAACCATATGGCAATTCTACTTTTTAATTATTTGAGGAATTGACATACTGTTTTCCAAAGAAACTGTATTACATTTCCATTAAGAGTGCATGAGGGTTCCAGTTCTTCCACATACTTACCAACACTTATTTTCTGTTTATGATAGTGCCCATCTTAATGTGTGTAAGGTGGTATCTCATTGTAGGTTTGACTTATGTTTATGAAGATAAATGATGATGAGCATCTTTTAATGTGCTTATTGGATATTCATATAACTTTTATTGATAAATGCCTAATAAAATATTTTACCCATCTGTGAGTGGGGTTGTCTGTTTTGTCGTTGTTGTTGTTTTTGACTTTTCTATATATTCCAGATATTTATCCCTTATGAGATACAAATGATTTGGAAACATATTTCCCATTCTATGGGATGTCTCTTTATTATGTTGATATTGTCTTTTGACAAAAAAAATTGTTTAAAGTTTTTTAAATGTATAATTTAAGCTCTGGGATACATGTGCATAATGTGCAGGTTTGTTACATAGGTATACATGTACCATGGTGGTTTGCTGCACCCATCAATCCATCATTTGCATTAGGTATTTATCCTAATGCTAACCCTCCCCTAGTCCTCCACCTCCCCCGACAGGCCCTGGTGTGTTATGTTCCCCTTCCTGTGTCCATGTGTTCTCATTGTTCAACTCACACTTATGAATGAGAACAGGCAGTGTTTGGTTTCCTATTCCTGTGTGAGTTTGCTGAGAACGATGGTTTCCAGCTTCATCCATGTTCCTGCAAAGGACATGAATTCATCTTTCTTTATGGCTGCATAGTATTCCATAGTGTATATGTGTCACATTTTCTTTATCCAGTCTATCATTGATGTGCATTTGGGTTGGTTCCAAGTCTTTGCTACTGTGAAGAGTGCTGCAATAAGCATACATGTGCATGTGTCTTTATAGTAGAATGATTTACAATCCTTTGGGTATATACCCAGTAATGGAATGGCTGGGTCAAATGGTATTTCTGGTTCTAGATCCATGAGGAACTGCCACACTGTCTTTTCCAACAATGGTTGAACTAATTTACACTCCCACCAACAATGTAAAAGTGTTCCTATTGTTCCACATCCTCTCCAGCATCTGTTGTTTCATGACTTTTAATGATCACCATTCTAACTAGCGTGAAGAGGGAATCTCATTGTGATTTTGATTTGCATTTCTCTAATGACCAGTGACCATGAGCTTTTTTTCATATGTTTGTTAGCCACATGAATGTCTTCTTCTGGGAAGTGTCTGTTCATATTCTTCACCCACTTTTTGATGAGGTTGTTTTTTTCTTGTAAATTTGTTTAAGTTCTTTGTAGACTTTGGATGTTAGACTTTTGTCAGATGAATAGATTGCAAAATTGTTCTTTGATTCTGTAGGTTGCCTGTTCACTCTGATGACAGTTTGTTTTGCTGTGCAGAAGCTCTTTAGCTTAGATCCAATTTGTCAATTTTGGTTTTTGTTGCCTTTGCTTTTGGTGTTTTAGTCATGAAGTCTTTGCCCATGCCTATGTCCTGAATGACATTGCCTAGGTTTTCTTCTAGGGTTTCTATGGTTTTAGATATTACATTTAAGTCTTTAATCCAACTTGCATTAATTTTTGTATAAGGTGTAAGTAATGGGTTCAATTTCAGTTTTCTGCATATGGCTAGTCAGTTTTCTCTTCATCATTTATTAAATAGGGAATCCTTTCCCCATTGCTTGTTTTTGTCAGGTTTGTCAAAGGTCAAATTGTTGTAGATGTGTGGCATTATTTCTGAGGCCTCTCTTCTATTCCATTGGTCTATATATCTGTTTTGGTAACAGTACCATGCTGTTTTTGTTACTGTAGCCTTGTAGTATAGTTTGAAGTCAGGTAGCATGATACCACCAGCTTTGTTCTTTTTGCTTAGGATTGTCTTGGCTATATTAGCTNTTTTAGGTCTTATGTTTTAGTCTTTAATCCAACTTGCATTAATTTTGTATAAGGTGTAAGTAATGGGTTCAATTTCAGTTTTCTGCATATGGCTAGTCAGTTTTCTCTTCATCATTTATTAAATAGGGAATCCTTTCCCCATTGCTTGTTTTGTCAGGTTTGTCAAAGGTCAAATTGTTGTAGATGTGTGGCATTATTTCTGAGGCCTCTCTTCTATTCCATTGGTCTATATATCTGTTTTGGTAACAGTACCATGCTGTTTTGTTACTGTAGCCTTGTAGTATAGTTTGAAGTCAGGTAGCATGATACCACCAGCTTTGTTCTTTTTGCTTAGGATTGTCTTGGCTATATTAGCTTTTTTTTAGTTCCATATGAAATTTAAAGTAGTTTTTTTGTTTTTGTTTTTGTTTTTTTGTAATTATGTGAAGAAAGTCAGTGGTTGCTTGATGGGAATAGCATTGCATCTATAAATTACTTTGGGCAGTATGGCCATTTTCACAATATTGATTCTTCCTCTTCATGAGCATGGAATGTTTTCCCATTTGTTTGTGTCCTCTCATATTTCCTTGATCAGTGTTTTGTAGTTCTCCTTGAAGATATCCTTCACATCCCTTGTAAGTTGTATTCCTAGGTATTTTATTCTCTTTGTAGCAATTGTTAATTGAGAGCTATTTATGAAAAAGCAACAGCCAATATCATACTGAATGTGCAAAGCTGGAAGTATTCCCTTTGAAAATGGGCATGAGACAATGATTACCTCTCTTATCACTCCTATTCCACATTGTACTGAATTTCTGTCTTTATGCCATCCCCATTCTGTTTTGATCGCTTTAGGTTTGTAGTTAAGTTTTAAATCAGTAAGTGTAATTTCTTAAACTTTTTTTTCAAGAATATTTTGACTATTTAAAGTCCCTTTCTATTTTTGCAAAACAGTCATCAGAATTTTGGTTAAGATTACATTAAATACATAAATCTTTTTGATTAGTATTGAGTCTAAATAGTATCAACTCTTTCAATTCATGATTATAAGATGAATATTCATATATTTACCTCTTCAATTTCTTTTAGCATAGTTTTACAGTTTTCATTGTAAAAGTTATTTTGCCTTCTTGGTTAGGTATAAGTAAGTATTTTATCGCTTTGATACTATTTTTTCTGATTTCTTTTAGATTGTTTATTGTCAATGTATAAAATGAAATGTATTTTATGTTAATTTGATATCCTGGAATTTTACTAAATTCACTTATTCTAAAACTTTTAAATACATTTTAGTAGTTTTACATCTTTTCTGAAATTAGAATTTCATTTCTTCCTTTCCAGGCTGAATGTCTTTGTTTTGTTGCTCTTGCCTAATTGCTCTGGTTAGGCCTTCCAATATTTTTGTTCTTGATATTAGAGGGAAAAAACTGAGATCATTTTGCTGTGTCCCCAAGCAAATCTCATCTTGAATTGTAGCTCCCATAATCCCCACATGTTGTGGGATGGACCCAGTGGGAGGTAATTCAATCATGAGTGTGGGTCTTCCAGTGCTGTTCCACTGATAGTGAATAAACCTCATGAGATCTGATGATTTTATAAAGGGGAGTTCTCCTATCACTCTCTCTTGCCTGCTGCCATGTAAAATGTGTCTCGTGTCCCTTTCACCTTCTGCCATGATTGTGAGCCCACCCCAGCCATGTGGAACTGTGAGTCAATTAAACATCTTTCCTTTATAAATTACCCAGTCTTTATTAGCAGTGTGAGAACAGACGAATACAAAGACTTTCCATATTTTACCATAAAATATGCTATTTTCTGTAGATTTTTCATATATAGTTACTATTTTGCTGAAATGTTTTTATTCCTACTCTGTTGAGTGTTGTATTACGAAAGGGTGTTGAATTGTGTTAAATGTATTTTCTGTAACAATTGAAATAGTCATATTTGTGTTTTTTCTACATTCTGTTAATGTGGTGTATAACAGTTACTAATTTTTATATATTGAGTCATCCTTGCATTCCAGGAACAAATCCCTCTTGGTCATGGTGTTTAACTTTTTAATATGCTGCTAAATTCAGTTTGCTGGGTTTTTTTTGAGGAACTTGCATCAACGTTTATAAGAGATATTTTTCTGTAGTTTTGTTTTGCTATAATGTCTTTGTCTGTCTTTGGCATAAGAATAATGCTGGCCTCATAGAGTACATTAGAAGATGTTCCCTCTACAAATTTTGGAAAATTTGAGAAAATTAGTGTTAGTTATTTTAAATGTTTGGTAAATTTCACTAGTGAAGCTATCAGATCCAGATTTTTTTCTTTGTTGGAAGATTTTTGATTACTAATTCAACCTGCTAGCAAGTCTACTCACATTTTGAAATTTTTTAGGGTTGAGTCTTAATAAGTTTTAAGTTTCTAGAACTCTATGTGTTTCATTTAGGTTATCTAACTTACTAGAAGATAATTATTCATAGTAGTCTCTTATAATATTTTATATTTCTGTAGAGTAAGTAATAATATCTTCTAGTCTTTTCTGGTCATCACAATTTGAGGATTCTCTCTTTTTTTTTTTTTTCAGTTATGTTAGCTATATGTAGGTCAGTTATTTTGATCTTTCCAAAGAAGTAACTTTTAAAAAACTTTTCTCTGTTATTTATCTGTTCTCTATTTCATATATCTCTGCTATAATCATTACTGTTTGTTTTCTTCTGCTTTTAGTTTTGTTTTCCTGTTTTTTTTTTTTTCTGAGAGGGTGGATTCTCATGTTGTAAAACGAATTGTTGATTTGAGATTTTAATTCTGTTTTAATGCAAGCATTAGTAAATACAAAGTTGCCACGGGGCTCTTCTTTCACTGTATTCATAAGTTTGGTATGTTGGGTTTTACTTTGTATTTGTTTCTAATTCCTAATTTCCCTGTGATTTCTTCTTTGATCTGTTGTTTAAAACTTGTTGTTTACTTCCCAAATATTTACGAGTTTTCCAGTTTTCCTTCTGTTATTGATTTCTAACTTAATCCTACTAGTGACGTATTAGAGAAGATACTTTGGAAGTTATCTAAATAGTAATATTACATATATATATACACATATATACACACACATATATATATACATTGTGTGTGTATATATATGTATATGTTCTGTTTCTCTTGGGAACTCTGACTTATAAATGTAGAGTCCAAATTCAAAATAAGATATGGCATGCTGAAATTTGTAAAAAACTTTAAATATAAGAAATATCAAAATGTTGAAAGAAGATTGCAAAATATAAATGTATTGTGATACTCCAAGGTAAAATCATTTGACTCATTTAGATATATGTGGTAATTTTAGGTTTGTAAGTTATTATTTGTGACAGTTATAAAATAATAAAATTTTTTATCCTTTTGGATAACATTTATGTACACCACTTATCTATATGTTCTTTTGTTTTGGGAACCTGACATATATTATGTGTACGTGTACATATACACATACACATATATAGAGAGTAAAAGCTGGGTATATGAAAATTTATACATATAAAAAATTATAATATACTCATTTATTTTCTGTTTTGCAATGCCTATTATAGAAAATCAACTGCCCTTTGATTTAGTATATTTTGAAGTTTTGGATACTTTTGGACTAACGTTTAACATTTTTATCATTATTCACATTTCATACTAAAATTTTCCTTTCAAATCTAGCTTTAATTCACCAGAAACTCTGGAAATTTAGCTATGAGTTTATTTCCCAAGGCTTAATGCTTACATTTATATGATGAATTTAATCTTCTGAAGTACAATCAAAAGCCAGTTTTTATTCAATGTGCATATCTGAAGTAAAATCATCTATAGAGAATTATATTTTGATATTCTAGAAGGAGGCATTAAGGGGAGACTATTCACAGCAGGCTTATCTTCAAAAGCAATAGGGAAGAGGTCTTAAAAATGAATAAGCATTGAAGGCATCCTGTCTTTAATGGCAACAGTTGTTGAAAATTTATTTTAGCTGGTGTTGCTCTAAATTTATTCCATAGTGACAGAAATTAAATGAAGGTTTTCTGAGTAACTAAGACTACAGAGAAGCAAGATATATTTTTAATAGAAGCGTGAATTAGAAATCAGTTTGAAGTTTTGGTTGTAATATCAATTTATATTGGCTAACATTAAAATGCTTATGTAAGTGCTTTTTTTTCTTTCCTGAATAGATATTTATAGGTAAATTACATTTTTCATTGTTTTATTACGTAAAATCTTTTCTGATATAAAATGCTTATATCTTAGAAATCATTAGTACTTTGCTCATCTTGCCTACACAGTCCTACAGCTGCTGCTTTCCACGTCTCAATCCCTGCCTGAACCTCTCTCCCAAGAAAGATGTCCTAAAATCAACTTTTATCTTAAATAATATGCTAATGTGTTCTCCAGAAAATTTAAATTATTAAAGAATGAGAAAGAGTGCTTGTTGTGGGTGGATGCCAACATTTGAAATAGGATGGTCAGGGAAACACACACTGAAGAAGATATTTGAGCAAAGGCTTGAAGAGGAGAGGGTATAAACCATGTAAACATCCAAAGGAAATATTTTCCAGGCAGAAGAACCACAATAAAAAAAAATATTGAAGTTCTTTATATACTGTTTTTCTGTGCCTTAGCTTGGATTTATTCACTCCTACTCCAAACAGATTTGAGGAAAACATTTGGATAGAGACAGTTTACTTGAAAGTAATCCCAGAAGCCATTTGGGAGTGGGGCAACAATAAGGGTTTGGACTCGAGTTACCACTGTGGGCAACTGGGAATCCTCTGAGGAACTGGGTACAATGTATCTCAGTATTGTCCCACTGAAGAGTGAGAAAGCTTAAGTATGTATTCATCCAGTCTCATTTAATTGCTGACATTTTGAATGTTTTCTTATGGCCTTGAGAAATTTCTCAGGCAGAGAGGCTGAGAGAGTAGGGCTTGAGCGTATATGAACTGTCGATAGAGGATTAACACAAATTTTCAGGCTACAAGGGTATATGGTGGGCTTCAACAGTATCCCTTACAGTCATTCACTATTTTTCTTAGTCCATTTTGTGCTGCTATAACAGAATACTGGAGACTGGGTAATTATAAATAATAGATGTTTGTTTCCTTCCATTTCTGGAGTCTGGAAGTTTCAAGATTGAGGGGCAAAGAACCTGTAACCAGGCCTTCTTACTGCCTCATAATGTGGCAAAAGGCATCAAAGGGCAGAGGGTAAACAGAGGAAAAGATGGGGAGAGAAAAAAGGCAGACATCTCCTCCTTTTATAGCAAACCCAATTCCATGATAATGGCATTAATCCATTCATAAGGCCAGATATCTCATGGCCTAATCATCTCTTAACTTTAATAGTCCCAGCTCTTCGGATCTTACCATGTTGCCTAGTCTGGGATGATTTTCTTTCATAATACTGCTTGACCTCGATATTTGCTGGAATCAGAGAAAAATGGCCTAAGACTGGGACCCTAAACTATTCTACTATTCTCCAATTAGAATTGCTCTGTAAAAGATAAAAGAAATGGGTTGAGATCCCTATGTACAATTTTTATTAAAAAATAAGAATTATTATACCAAAATTCCTTATACAAAAATAAGAATTTACAAAAGAGATGTAAATTCTATGGTTCAAAGTGGGAATCCACAGAGAAAAGTTACCTTTTTAGAATATGAATCATATGATGATATCATCTTTCCTCTGTTGCTGTCTCCCACTGTGCCTCCATGGTATGCCAGTGGTGCTATGAAAAGTGACCTGGAAGGGCACAATGATTCTCCTGAAGACAGTGGCTCAGTTTTGTACCTCCCTACCCCCAACTGCTTACCTACCAGTCAGGCAGAAATTGTATGCCTTCCACATACCTCCACATATGCACAGGGTACCCAATTCGGCCTGGGAAATGCTCCTTAACATACAGGGTAATTCCTACTAAGACAAGTTCCTACAGATCTTGATTACCAATGGTGACCCACTGAATTCTCAGATGTTCACTCACCCTTTTCTACTTTGAACATACATAATTGGAAAAATAACACACCTGCCTACCTGGATGATTACAAAATGATGGAAATTTTATTTACATCCATCCTTGCTATTCATACACTATGTAGTTTGACATTCAGACTCTCAGAAATACCTTCCTCACTCTAGAGGAATGTAGAATGGTGCTAGAAAACTCAACAGGAAACCAAAATGCTATAAGAATCACAAAAAAATAATCGAGCTACGGTTCTAGCTGTGCAAGTCATACCCAGGACTGAGCCAGATTGGGACCCCAATGACCCCAGAGACCAGGTAAAGTTAAATTATTACAAGGAGTTTTCAGTAACGTGGATTGCAAAGGGGATCCCAAAGCTAAAAAGCCTGAACTCTTGAGAGAATCTTTGAAGCTTACAGGCAATATGCTGATACAGACTGTGAACACCCAGATAACATGAGATTGGTTAATATGACTTTCATCAATCAGAGTGCCCCAGATATAAGTAGATAAAGATACAAAGAGTAGAATGTTGATGTCTCAATGACTATGACTGAGATTGCCTTTAAAGTGTTTAATAACAGTGATCAAGCCTAGGAAAAGCCAAAACAATGTGACATTAGACAACAGAGTGCTCTGAATGCCACTGCTCTCATATACAATAAGAACACAAGAAGGTATGTTGTGGAGGAAAAAAAAAGAATCTTTGGATAAGACCCCCCATACCCCACCATTTGGCTAAAGGGCTGTTTGCCCTTGGGGCCACCGCAGTATACAAATTGCAAGCAATAAGGCCGTTGGAAACAAGAGTATCCTAACCATTCCTTGTGCGTGAAGAAAGAAACTCCCCACAAATCAACCCACCAGATGCCATAGCTTACTGATAGCAATGAGGGATGACAGACATGGGGGCTCTCTAGACTACATTAGCTTTAAGAACATTTCCCATGTGAAATGAAATTAAATTTTGGGACCCCAAACTCATTTAGCCAAAGAGAAAAGTCCAGTTGAGAACTGGGTCACACAAACCTGCCTCCCCATTTTGTTTCCTAAATAGCATGGCTACAAGATACAAAGCTACCTGCCTCCCCTATATTTTACCCACAAGGAAATTCCTGGTCAGTTGTTAAAACTTTACCATGGCCAATGCAAATTGATGTCTTATCTTTACAGTTGCAATCACCCCAGCCAGCCAACCAGACACACATGTATAACTGATTGTTCTCCTACCCCATTTTGCCTGTGTTATCTTATGTAAAATGAAGATTCCCCACATTTTTCCTCTACTCCTTTTGTTTGTGTTGAAACTGTATGCTTTTCAATATCCCATCCTTTCCTCTTTAAATTTGGAGCCCTCAAAATTATCTTCAGCCTGTCTTTCAGGCGCATCCTTAGCTTTGGCAAATAAATCTCCTAAAATGATTAAGACTTGTCTCATCATTTTCCTCAACTGACATCTGGTAACCATGGAGGGACCGTGAGTAAAAGTGACCCGGCCTGCAGCAGTTCACCTCTTGATGCTTGGTACTCAAACAAACAAACAAACACAAACCCACAAGATTTTAGGAGAGAAAACCAACAAAAACAAAAAGGCCTTTTTTTTGGCCTTTTATTGAGAACCTTATAGCCCGAATGGACAGGAAAATTTGCCAAAGTCTAGGACCTCTTTCCTCCAGGAATCCTTGATCTTCCAACTTTTTTCAGTTAGGGGTCTGAGGTTTATGTGCTGTTTTTTTAAAAAAACAAAACAAAACAAAAAAAAACACGTCCTTTCGTGAGAGTTTTCCACTTGCTTCCACGAAGGAAGATATTATTCATCTGCTTCTGCATTGGCAGAGGGTGGTCTCCATCTTGGTCCCCATGGGCGCGTGGCTCAAGCCTGTAATCCCAGCACTTGGGAGGCCGAGACGGCGGATCACGACGGCAGGAGATCGAGACCATCCTGTAACATGGTTGAACCCCGGTCTCTGCTAAAAAAATACCAAAAAAAATTAGTCCGGGCGAGATTGGTGGGCACCTGTAGTCCCCAGCTACTCGGGAGGCTGAGGCGAGAGAATGGCGTATACCCGGAGGCGGGGCTTGAGGTGGGAGTGGTCGCTGATGGCTGGCGACATGAGCGAACTCCGTCTCCCAAAAAAAAAAAAAAAAAAAAAAAAAAAAAAAAAAAAAAAACTGATTTGGAATGGTGTCTTGCAAATTCTCTTAAATGGACTAAAATTAGCATATCCAAGCTGACTGTTATGTGCTTACATTAGGAGCACTCAGAAATAGGATAATTTGTTTGGCACTGTTAGTTTTGCTTAACTGTTTAGTGTTCTTCTCTCTGTCTTGATTAAATCCCAAAGGGGAAACCTAAATTATGGCGAACCCAAGGCCTCTGAAGTGAGAGAGACAAGGCCAGGAAGGGGAAATAAAAAAAATAAATTATTTTTAATGTTACTACTACAGGGCTTTATTTACATAACAAGGCAATCTCTTTGCCTGCCAGAAACAAACTGAAACAGCAATGGCTGTATGCTGGAAAAGGCAACATTTTGTTCCTAGCTGAAATATGGTAATAGAAAAAAAAAATTTTAAAGGAGTTCAATGGTTAAAGTCAGTTTAATTAAAAGGTTAACATCTAAGATGTAAGTGTGTTATGTGTGCGATGGCATGTGGTGCATTTTTGTATTTTAAAAGGCCTTTATGCTTTTGTTTTTCTCTCCTAAAACCTTGTGAGTTTTTTTGTTTTGTTTTATTTTTTGAGCAAGGTTTTGTTTTGTTTTTTCTTCTTTAGTTGACTGAATTCGTTTTGGTTTTATTTTGACCAAAATAGTTATTTCTCTCTAGTAGCGTCTACTTACTCTGTGTGTATATGGCAGAGTAGTTAATTTATGTTTAATTTTGTTCTTCAAAGAAAAATTATATTGTACTTGTCTTACCATCGTTTTTCTCCTGATTCACCTTGTAGTTATTTTCTTTGTATGTGTTATATTTTAGGTAATTAGCTGTCCACTGGCTTAGGTTTCTAAAACAGGTTACAAGACTCTTGAAGAGTCTAAGATAGGAAAAAATAAAGTGGGGGTGGGGGCTTCTTTATAAACTCTATAAAATGTACTTCCATTCGGCATGTCTAATTATGACTTCATATGCATTATGTGTTGTGTACAAAATATTCCACTACTAAAATATGCAAAAGAGATTTAATCATTGACTTAAAGAAAAACAAAAGTGCTTAAATCAGATACTTAAAAAAAGACTAATCAAATGCTTTTCCAGAAGTTTATGTAACTTAAGAAATCTTTAATAAATAAGCTAGTTTAAAATTATTGTAAGATAATATTAGAAAGTCTTAATAATTGCCAGCATGCATTTTTGTTTGCTTATTAATCAAACAATTCATACTTATCCCTGCCAAATACATAAGGGTCAAAATTTGGCATAGGGTTTACAAAATTATAAACTCTGCCCAAGACGAAAGATCTTTTTTGTGTATTTTTATAAATAAAAATCTAATATGGATTTGATGAAAATAGCTACACTTGAACTTAGGTCAAATCTTTTTTTCACTGTCTCAGTTACGATTTTGCAATGCCAGATTCATAACTTTAAATCATGACTATCACAGTTTTCATAAATAATACAGGTAAAAAATTAAACTAAAATAATTATGCAAATGTAATGGGATAAATACTTTTGGAAAACTGGTCATAATTTAGAATATGGAAGTATGTTAAATCAAACAAAAGTATTTCATTATTTTCGTATTTTCAATAAAATATATATATTGTAGGGAAACATTCTTGCTAAAAAATAAAAGGTTGAACAAGTTTTGCCTAATCAAACTTGTTAAAGCTTATGTATAAAAACCCAAAGTAAAGGAACCAGAAAAAAGGAAGTGTAAAGAAAGTTATAAAAAGTAAAAGAAGTTTTTCTCTTTTTTTGAGGTAAAAAAGCTTAAAGGGAAAATTTATATTTTATAAAAATCTTGTATGGTAAGTTTAGTTCTAAGAAAAAATAACTGGCTGTTTAAAAAAAAAGAGATGTTAAGAACAAATCAGAAAGTTCAACTATGTTGTGAATAGTCAGTGTAACTCTCAATAAGAGGATGTGTATATATATGTATGTGTATATATATATATCTCAACAAAATTTTTTATATAATCAAGTTGCCATATTACTATTAAGTTTCAGTTTGCTTAGGAAAATAAAACTGAGATATTTTTTTTTATATTAAGGTTATTACATCCATGTGTCTTGTTAGCTATGAAAGCCTTTGTAACATTGAGGTACAGGGCTTTTGACTCCTGGGTCTAAGAAGGACATCAAATCCTGCTAAATCTTAAACACCGACAGCAATTAAAGACTCACCTTCAGGCCCCATAGAAGATTCCAGTCAAAATAAACTGTATTCCTGAGACACAAGGCAAGAAACCGAAACTATTCAACTCCTCAAGGTCCAGGGTCTATCGCAGAAGAGGTAGGGGCATAAGATTATAAGGGCCGATTTTGAAAAATGAAATAAGTTCAGTTTCTCTATAAATTAATCATTAATATCAAAGCCACACTGATGCAAAACCAGTATATGGACCCCTATGTTAGAATAAGGTTTTCTTGAAGCATTAACCAATTCCTTAAAAAAGGTTATAAAAGGCTTACAGAAGTTATATTTTATAATTAAGATTAAAATTTATAGATTGGTTACAACATTCTGAAAAAACAAGTGTAATTGGCTGTATCCTGTTTTTATTAGAGCTTCTTGTTTAGAAAATTAAGTCAGAAACCCTGCACAAGGTCTGTGTACACAAAATAGGAGGTTAGTTTTTCCAGGGGCTGACCTGTGCTAAATAAAGAATGTCACTTTCTGACAGGCACAAAAGCCCCAGGTTTATCTTAGAACCTCAAGGGGAGAGGAAATTCACCCAACTCGGAGGTATTTGATGGCACAGACCCACGGCAGGGCTGAGCTTTAAAGAAGTATTACCTGAGATTCCTCCCATGGAACAAAGTTCCATTAAAGCCCATTTAAAAGTCTATGCAAAAAATAATTATTCTTGCTACACTGTATACAACTATTAGGCCAATTATAATAAAGCAAACCAGTCCTACCATCATTTGTCTTTAGTAAAAACACTATATAGCTGAGGTTGACAATTTGTCAACATTGGTTATAATCAGTAGTCTGGAACCAGAAACTTTGAGTATGACATGAGCTTGGGTGTCCTTGGCAAAACTGGGTGGACTTATCTAGCAGAGTTCCCCAAGGAAAGGTAATATGCGGAGGTTTGGGAATCTTGGTTAATTATGGAATTAGTCGTGGGTGAATGTTTGGTAAGTCTGTTGGTTAGGATCTATAGTGAGAGTCACATTACAAACTACTGGGAAGAGCACCTACATTCATTCCATTTTTTTCTTTTGATTGTATGACACAAATAGGGGCTATTCCTATTAAAGTGATATTACAAAAATAGGTTTGAAAAAGAGAGTTTCCTTGCAGATATCAGGGAAATATTGCTTTACTTTTGCAAGAAGGCCTGAATATTCTTTTCAGATTATGGTCCCATTGATTAAAAAAAAAAAAAAAATACGTAATTCCACCTCAATGCTTGTTCTATCTGGGGGCAAGGCTATATAAGATATCCCTGGTGTTTTAACAGAAGAGCTAATATATAACCAGCAATTGGCAGAGTAAGGGGATCCTGTGCTTTGGAGCAATTGCTGAGCTTTTTCCAATAACAGAAAATCAGGATGGTAGTGTGCTACTAACAAAGGGGTGAGAATGAGAACCAGCAGGAGCAGGTCCATGGCAACCTAAGGTGATTATGAAAAGAGAAATTGGTCACAAAGCAAGCTGCCTCTGGGACTCCTGATGGTATACAAGTTAGGGTTAAAATAGTGATAGCAATCAGAGCAATTGTGAGTAAAATTTCTAATACTGGGACCATTTTACATTGAAGTAAAAAGATGTTAAGGAGGCATTACTTATCTTCTCATTTATAAAGGAATTTCAGATTGCCCAGTGCCACACAAGTGTGTTATGGAGCTGAAGGTGCTGATTCTGATGCTGGTGTTTCAGGGCCTTTCCATAGCCTTATCCCAGTGTGATGTATCTAGCTGGCAATCTCTAGTACTTAATGTCTATGAAGGTGGATGATGGAACAGTGAAGAGGTCTTTCCAGACTGGAGTTAGTTGGGAATTTTGGGTTCCATCCTTCCAAGCTTTATAAAGCTAATGAGTCTGGGGGATATACATGTGGGCATTTTTCTCCTTTGGATTTTGGGTTTGTTTGTTACTCATTGGGATTACTTGGGAGCCTATTGGAAGTTTACTAAACAAGGGACATACTGGGTAATACTGGCGGTTTCTTCGTCTAGTAATAATATGGTTTGGATTTGTGTCCCCACACAAACCTCATGTTGAATTGGAGGAGGGGCCTTGTGGAAGGTGATTAGATCATAGTAGTGGATTTCCACCTCGCTGTTCATATGATAGTGGGTGACTTCTCACAAGATCTGATGCTCTAAAAGTGTGTGACACTTTTCCCTTCACCCTTTCTCAAGCACCATGTGAAGTGCTTGATTTTCCCCTTCATTTTCTGCCATGAATGCAAGTTTCCTGAGGCCTCCCAGTCATGTTTTTTGTTAAGCCTGTAGAACTTTGAATCAACTAAACATCTTTTTTTTTTTAATCATAAATTACCAAGTCTCGAGTAGTTCTTTATAGCAGTGCGAGAATGGACTAATACAGAAATTTGGTAGCACGAGTGGGCTACTTCTGTAAAGATACCTAAAAATGTGGAAGCGATTTTGGAACTGAGTAATGGGCAGAGGTTGAAACAGTTTGGAGGGATTGGAAGAAGATAGGAAAATATGAGGAAATTTGGAACTTCCTAGAGACCTGTTGAATGGTTTTAACCAAAATGCTGATAGTGATAGGGTTAATGAAGTCCAAGCTAGGATGGTCTCCGATGGAGACGAGAAACTTATTGGGAACTGGAATAAAGGTCACTCTTGCTATACTTCAGCAAAGGGACTGGCAGCATTTTGCCCTTGCCCTAGAGATCTGCGGAACACTGAACTTGAGAGATATTATTTATGATACCTTGTGGAAGAAATTTCTAAGCAGTAAAACATTCAAAATGTAACCTGGCTGTTTCAAAAAGTGTAAACTCACATGTATGAACAAAAAGATAACCTGAAACTGGAAGTTATGTTTAAAAGGGTAGCAGAGCATAAAAGTTTGGAACATTTGCAGCCTAGCCTGTAATCCCAGCACTTTGGGAGGCTGAGGTGGGTGGATCACTTGAGGTCAAGGGTTTGAGACCAGGCTGGCCGACATAGTGAAACCTTGTCTCTACTAAAAATACAAAAATTAGCTAGGCATTGTCATGTATGCCTGTAATCTCAGCTACTCGGGAGGCTGAGGCAGGATAATTGCATGAACACAGGAGGTAGAGTTTGCAGTGAGCAGAGATTGTGCCACTGCACTCCAGCCTGGATGACAAAGCAAGACTCCATCTCAAAAAAAAAAAAAAAAAAGGCCAAGCGTGGTGACTCACACCTGTAATCCCAGCACTTTGGGAGGTCGAGGTGGGCGGATCATGGGGTCAGGAGATCGAGACCAACCTGGCTAATCCGGTGAAACCCCATCTCTACTAAAAATACAAAAAATTAGTCGGGCGTGGTGGTGGGTACCTGTAGTCTCAGCTACACAGGAGGCTGAGGCAGGAGAATGGCGTGAACCCAGGAGGCAGAGCTGGCAGTGAGCCAAGATCATTCCACTGCACTCCAGCCTGGACAACAGAGAGAGACTCTATCTCAAAAAAAAAAAAAAAAAAAAAAAAGAAAAAAAAAAACTTTATTTAAAA
>NW_016809536.1:996440-1024124 GCF_001698545.2 Rhinopithecus bieti | reverse complement strand
TCCGGTGAAACCCCATCTCTACTAAAATACAAAAAATTAGTCGGGCGTGGTGGTGGGTACCTGTAGTCTCAGCTACACAGGAGGCTGAGGCAGGAGAATGGCGTGAACCCAGGAGGCAGAGCTGGCAGTGAGCCAAGATCATTCCACTGCACTCCAGCCTGGACAACAGAGAGAGACTCTATCTCAAAAAAAAAAAAAAAAAAAAAAAAAAAAAAAAAAAAAGACAGTTATGTACAAAAGTGAACTGTGTAGAGAAGAAAACCCATTTTCTAGGGAAAAATTCAAACCAGCTACAGAAATTTGCATAAGGAAAAAGAAGCTTAATGTTAATAGCCAAGACAATAGAGAAAATGTCTCCAGGGCATGTTGGAGACTTCTGTGGCAGACACTCCCATTACAGGCCTGGAGGCCTAGGATTCCTGGTCTGGGTCCAAGACCCCACTGCTCTGTGCAGCTTCAGGATATGGTAAACTGTATCCTAGCCACTCCAGCTCTAGCCATGGCTAAAAGGGGCCAAGGAACAATTTGGGATGTTGCTTCAGAGGGTGCAAGCCCCGTGACTTGATGGCTTCCATGTCACGGTGTTAAACCTGCAGGAGTGCAGATGGCAAGAGTTGAGGCTTGGAAGACTCTGCCTATATTTCAGAGGATGTATGGAAATGCCTGAATTTCCAGGCAGAAGTCTGCTGCAGGGGCAGAGCCCTCATCAAAAACCTCTACTAGGGCAGTGCAGAGGGGAAACGTGGTGTTGGAGCCCCAACACAGAGTCCCCACTGGGGAACTACCTAGTGGAGCTGTGAAAAGAGGGCCACTGTCCTCCAGACCTCAAAATGGTAGATTCACCAACAGCTTGCACAGTGCTCCTGGAAAAGCCTCAAGCACTCAATGCCAGCCTGTGAGACACCTGACAGCCCTGTACTCTGCAGAGCCACAAGGGTGGAGCTGCCCAAGGCCTTGGGACCCCAGATCTTACATCAGCATGCCCTGGATGTAAGACATGAAGTCAAAGGAGATTGTTTGGGAGTTTTAAGATCTAATTAGTGCCCTGCTGGGTTTCAGACTTGCATGGAGCCTGTTGTCCCTTTGTTTTGACCAATTTCTCCCTTTTGGAATGGGAGCATTTACCTAATATCTGTAAACCATTGTATCTTGGAGAAACTATCTTGTTTTTGATTTTACAGACTCATAGGTGAAAGGGACTTACCTTTTTACAGATGAGACTTTGCACCGTGGGCTTTTTATTTAAGGACTGGGAGACTGTTAGAAAGGGACAATTGTGGCCGGGCGCGGTGGCTCAAGCCTGTAATCCCAGCACTTTGGGAGGCCGAGACGGGCGAATCACGAGGTCAGGAGATCGAAACCATCCTGGCTAACACGGTGAAACCCCGTCTCTACTAAAATACAAAAAAATTAGCTGGGCGAGGTGGCGGGCGCCTGTAGTCCCAGCTACTCGGGAGGCTGAGGCAGGAGAATGGCGTGAACCCGGGAGGCGGAGCTTGCAGTGAGCTGAGATCTGGCCACTGCACTCCAGCCTGGGGCAGAGCGAGACTCTGTCTCAAAAAAAAAAAAAAAAAAAAAAAGAAAGGGACAATTGTATTTTGCAATGTGAGAAGGACATAAGATTTGAGAGGGGCCAGAGGAAGAATAATATGGCTTAGATTTGTGTCCCCACTCAAATCTCATGTTGAACTGGGAGAGGGGGAGCCTGATGGAAGGCAACTGGATCATGAGGGCAGATATCCCCCTTGCTGTTCTCATGATAATAAGTGAGTTCTCAAGAGATTTACGGTTTACAAGTGTGTGGCATTCTCTCTCTCTCTCTGTCTTTCTCTCTTTCTCTCCTGCTGCCATGTAAAGAAAATGTCGCTTCCCCTTCACCTTCTGTCATGACTGTAAGTTTCCTGAGACCTCTCAGTGATGCTTCCTGTTAAGCCTGTGTAACTATAAATCAAATAAACCCCTTTTCTTTATAAATTACACAGTCTTAGCTAGTTCTTTATAGCAGTGCAAGAATGGACTAATACAAGTAGTAAGTCCAAATTTAGAAATGCCTTGTTATATAGGGTCTTGAAGGGGCTTAATTGCAAGGGAGCTTTAGGGGTAATATGGATCTGAGGGTGGTCTAAAGGTAAGAGATCCATCCATGGCTATGCTGTTTCCCAACAGAGTTTATTGAGGGTGCATTTGAGGTTTGGTGAATTCCTTCCACTTTTCCTGAAGATGGTGTCTCTAGGAAGAGTGAAGGTACTACTTTATGCCTAGGGCACTATTAGCCTATTGAGTTACGTGGGAAATGAAGGATGGACCATTGTCAATTCTGTAATGACCTTGGGAACCCAAACCAGGGAATGAGTTTCTTTAGGAGGCATTTAGTTACCTCCTGTGTCTTTTCAGCCCTTGTGGGGTGGGCTGCTACCCATTCTGACAGTATATACACAGACCAAGAGGTACTTAAACCTGCAGCATTCAGGAAGCTGGGTGAAGTTCATCTGCCAGTTCTCCTCAGCTTATGTACCTCTCCTTTGAATTGGACTTACTAGTGGAGAGAGTTTCCTTCTCTGGGGATTTTTTATGGTTCATAACATGTAGGCTTGACAAATCTGTTGAATGGTTTTGTTCAGTCACTTCCCACTGAATGCCCATTTACAAGTTTGCCGTAGAGTGTTCTTTCCAAGATGGTAGGAGTCATGTAACTTTTGATGACTTTTTATTGGGAGACTTTAAGGTAGATGGAGTTCTCCTCACTTGCACCAACTATTGATTTTTTTTTTTCTTTATACCCATGTTGGGTGCCCAATCTATTTCTTCTTTGGTGTATATGAAAAGGGGCAGTTCACTGGGGAGAAAGAGGATAGCGGTTATCTGGGAGGGAATTCTGAGGGCAACCTGGGGCGGCTGGTAGACTTGTAGGACCACCAATATTTAGAACTGCTGCTTTTCTTTTCACCTCTCCTTTCCCTGACTCCTTTGCTTTTTCTCCTGGTCCTGGTTGTAAAAGACTGAGGCAGCTAATTTGGGGATTTCAGGCATAAGGGTGTTGGGGCCCAGTGCTAGGTTTTGGAGTTTCCTCCAAGTATCTGGGAATGCCTGAGTTAGGAAATGGTTCTTTAGGATCAGATTCCATTCTGGTGTCTCTGGATTTAGTCTGGTATGCTTCACACCACTAGGGCTTCTTGTAGCCTCTCTATGAAAGTGTTGGGGTTTTCAAGAGGGGCTTGATCTATTAAGACCAATTTATTTTAATTCACAGGCTTTGCTCTTCTAGCTTTCATTTCTTCTGCCAAACAGAGGAACATGTAGTTCCTTGTCCATACACCCCTTCAGTATTGTGATCTCAACTGGGTTGACTGGGGGAACTGTGATGGCCCCCTACAGGGTAGCCACCAAAGTTAGTTAAATGTGTTGCATTTGGAAATTGTTGAACCAACTCCATAATGGAGTCATGTTCTCCTTTACAGAGTCTTCTGTGGTATGACTAAGATATTCCACCAGATGAGTTCAAATGCTAAGGCCAGTTTACAGAACCATTTGATGTATTTGTCAATGCCTTTCATAAACTTCCCTAGTTCCATTTTAGTTTGAGTCAGATTTTGCATAATGAATGGGTCTGGACTCTAGTGGGTCCACTAACCTCTTGAAGGGGGCATAACTTAAGGGGTTGGTATAGAAGGTGGTCCTGGGTACAGAGGGGAAGGCTCTAGGGCTCAGAGACTTAGATATAATGGGATAGAAGGAACAGTGCGGTCTGAACTTGGCTATGCTCTTGGTTCCTCCAGGGCTTGAACTTTGGGTAAACCCAATAAGAGGTCCCCTGAGCCAACCAGAGAGGTTGCCTAAACATGGTTTGTACCATTGCTGGACCCATTTTGCAAGCCTGAAAAAGGTCAGTGTTGCCTTTTCAGGCCATGAAGGTCTGTATATAGGGAATTTCTGTCCATTTTTCTTTCTGGGGACAAGGCAATCTTGTTGATAGATTGTATTAAAATTTATGCTTCCATTTTCTAGCCAAGATTCCTGGTTCCAGAGCTTATATTCAACCCAACATGCATTACAGAAAAAAAACAGTAGCCCTTTTCATGTTAGGGTTTTGGGGCCAAATTCCTCCAGTTATTGAGGATATACCCGAGGGGTCTATTCTGCAACATGGATATGTGATTACCCATCTGTAAAGAGAGAACAGAGGAGGAAAAAAGGAAAAAGAAGATATCCCATCTTATTTTTCTATTATTCATCTTATTTTCTATTATTGTTTACTGAATAGGTATACCCCATTTGTCCTTAGGGTTCTGGAATAAATGGTCTTATTGCATACCGTTATCCTTGGTCCCATCTTGTCATGATTATCCACTTGAGAACAGAGGAGATACCAGAGTAAATAGGGGACACCCAATTCTTCCTTGGAGTTTTGAAATCAAATAGTTTTACCGGGTACCCCTGACCTTGCCTTTTTCTTTGTTCTAATGTTAATATGTCCTGGTACCAGCTTTTATTTCTGTCCTAAGGGAACTTTTGTCTTTTGTTCCTGCATCCTTAGGCCAGCCTGTATCATTGTCTTCATGACCTTATAGTGACCCTCAGAACATTCAAGCAACGAAAGGATTGTGTCTTTTCCCAGATTCCCATTTCCCATGTTCTTTAAGTAGACAGGAAGCCTGTTTTTTCAGCCAACTGCTGCAAGGGGGCTTGACTTCCCTCCCTTTGAATATGACCTTGAAAGTCTTGATGTTTATTGAGAAGGGCATGGAAGTGAAGGGCATTAAAGAAATGAAGGAAAATTTGTGCTTGGGGTTCTTCATCCTCCAGGAATAATATGCAGAACAAATGCTTAAGCAGACAGGGAAATCCCTCTGTTACAGGAGGAAGTTAGAGGAAGCAATAGGGATACTAAGGGAAATCCTTTATATGCTCACACAAATGGCAGCCCTTGTATTCAAAAGGTAAACATTTATTTGCCCTCTTGACATAAAGGAGGAACCTTTGGAGGACTTGGGGGTTGGGACAAGGGCTCATTAATGGCAAAGGAAGAAGGTTCCCTCCTCCAAAAGGATGCTAATTCAAACAAACAAACAAACAAACAAATGAACGAACAAAAAAACAAATAGGTGAAGTCCTTAAAGGATCACAGAGTGAGATCCTATGCAGGTGGACAAAGTGTTTCAAAAGCCACAAAAAAAATTCTTGGCCCTGTAGTATAACAGAGATTCCTAGTTAGGAATCTTCATCTGACTATGTCACTATTAGTTGACTTTGAGTTAATTAAAATGGAGATTACTTTGGTGGTCCTGACCTATCCAGGTAAGCATTGAAAGTGAGTAGGTTTATCTATAAGATAAGAATTTGACAAGAGTGAGATTCTTTGTTGCTAGCTTCAAAGACGAAAGAACCACATGGCAAGGAAATGAGAGTAGTATCTAGTGGCTGAGACTAATCCTTGGCAAACAGCCAGCAAGAAAATAGAAACTTGAGTCTTACAACAGCAAGCAATTAAATTATGCCAACAGTATAAGGAAGATCAGAAGAATCTTTCCTTAGTTTAGCTTCTAGTTGAGAATACAATTGAATGATTCCTAGATTTCAGCCTTCTGATGCCCTGAGCTAAAATATCCCAGATACAGTATGCAAGGAATCTGTGAAATAATATTTTGTTCTTTTTTGTTTTGTTTTGTTTTGTTTTGTTTTTTGAGACAGAGTCTTACTCTTTTTGCCCAGGCTGGAGTGCCATGGCATAATCTCCGCTCACTGCAACCTCCCCCTTCGGGGTTCAGGCAATTCTCTTGCCTCAGCCTCCCAAATAGCTGGGATTACAGGCACCTGCCATCACACCCGACTAATTTTTTGTATTTTTAGTGGAGACAGGGTTTCACCATGTTGGCCAGGCTGGTCTTGAACTCCTGACCTCAGGTGATCCACCCGTCTCGGCCTCCCAAAGTACTGGGATTGCAGGGTAAAGCCACTGTGCCCAGTCAATATTTTGTTCTTTTGAGTGCTAAGTTTGTAGTCATTTGTTAACGCAGCAGCAGAAAACCTACACTCAAACTTCATCTAACTACTTGCCATTTCAGGAACATGATGTTCAACGTCTTTTCCCAGTCTCTTAACACCTAGAATTCCTCCTTTCTATATGCTCTCTCTAAACTCAAAATTTCTTTCACCACATATCTATCCACTAGATTTAAAAGAATAATTATTAAAATTTTATCTTCTTTGTGAAATTTCTTGAAAATGTTGGGTCCTCTCTTTTTTATGGGTATATTTGTTGCAATGTAATTAGTTGTTTTCCATCTATGTTCCTTACTCAACCCTATATATTGTGGACAGAACTGTACAATAACCATATTTGTAATCATTAATTAGAGCATTTATTCATTTGATGCAATTATAAATAAATGAGTGAATGAAAGAATGAATACTTTATACTAGATTCTACTTTGGTTCCATATTATGTCTACTTATATCTCTCAATTTAGAGTCCTGCATTGTCATAATACAATATTACAAAAATGGTACAGCCTAATTTATTAAATTCAGTGATGAGTTAGGAATTATTTCATACTTCAGTTGTGCATTTAATCTTGTTTTAGGGGAATGCTGTATCTTTTTTTAATATGTAGAAGTAGTTATATGCCTCATTATTTATAGTTTAAAGGTTCGTATAGAAAGAGCTATGTAAAAATTCACAGGAAAAAAACTCAGAGCATGGAACAACGACTAGGAATACACTGTTGCTAAAAAGTGTGTGTGTGTTTTTCCTAAATGGTACCAGCCAGAAAATTTCAATTTGTAGCTGTGAAAGAAGTGTGTAGATCAGGGGTCTTCAACCCTTGGGCTATGAAATGGTACTGGTTCGCATTCTGTTAGGAGCTGGGCTGCCAAGCAGGAGTTGAGTGGTAGGTGAGTCGGCACTATAGCCTGAGCTCCTCATCCTGTCAGATCAGTGACATCATTAGATTCTTATAGGAGTGCAAACCCTACTGTGAACTGAGCATGTGAGAGAGCTCAGTTGCACACTCCTTATCAGAATCTAATGCCTAATGATCTTCTGAGGTAGAACAGTTTCATCCCCAAACTATCCACCACCCAGTCCATGGAAATATTTTCTTCCATTAAACTAGTCCCTAGTGTCAAAAAGTTGGGGACTGATGTCCTAGAGGTCACTATGAAGTGAGAAACTTTATCATCAATTGTCCTTTCACTATATGCAGCCTTTGCTTTTGACATCAGGGTAAACAGAAGTAGGACACTTCTCTGCAGCCCTAGTTTATTCCTGGGATTTTTGTCAGTCTTCCTATGTTATTCTTAGTATTCTGTTTCCATCTTTTCTGTACTTTATGATTCCTAGCTATATATTTTATTTTCTGATAAATTTGACCACAGTTTTGTTTAAACTTAACATTTCTGTTTAACTCTTTGATTCTAATTAACTAGCTTATTTCTTTTCTAGTTCACTGTCTTTCTTTCTTTCTTTCTTGCATTTCTTAAGTCAACTTCTGAGCATATATTTGGTGGTATTAAGATTGTTATAAAATACCTAATTTTGATATCTATATAAATGACATGCCTGACACCCATTTACAATAAAAGGTGATTTGCTTATTACAAATATCAATACTGAGATCATTGAGCCAGCCTGCTCAATAATAAAACTTGAGAGCTGAAAGGACCTTAAAGATTATTTAATAATGCAGTTCCTGCATTTGCATACAGATAAGGTAACAGATAAGGTCAGTAGCAGCTGAATTACTTGCGTAAGTTCACATAATTAGTATGAGGCAGGAAAAAATTTTGTTCTTTGATACATTTGAAAAGTTTTTTTTTTTTTTTTTAAACATTCCACTATTTCTGTTGGTCCCAGGAGCCTCTTAAAAGTAAGGAGATATCAATGGCACCATGAAATGCTAATATAGTGATTATCATATGGCAGGGGTTATTAAAGGGGAGAGGTAAACTAGAGATATGTATGATATATATTTGTGCATAGAATGTATTTGCAGCCATAGATGGTGAAATATATAAAGATAAACTGAGCTTTGAGAGATTCTGTATTAATAGGGGGGACAAAAATAGATAGAATAGGGGGATTCTCTTAAGATGGGGGAGTAGGAAGTATCAGGAATCTGTCTCCCCCCACACACAGCTATTGCACGGGGAGAATCTGTGTGATGCAGCTAGTTTGGAACTCTGTTGATGACCTGCAAGTTCCAGTAGATGGCTTGGATGGTAAATTACAGTTAATTTCAGACTATTTCAACTCTTGGCACAATAGCAATTACCTTTTACCTACCCTCACCCCCAGGGCAGGCAGCTGTGTGTGTATTCTTGAAGTAACCTACACACAGTTTGTGAAAGTCAGGGTGGACAAAAAATTACCCTGTCCTCCAAATACAGGAGATCTGTGTTCTGATAGTCGACTGCTATTTTGTATCACATAGATGCAAATAGGTGAGAAGCCATTGTTGCACCTTCTCATATTGTTGAAAACCCCTCCCCTTCTGGTGAAGTAACTTCCAGGAGATTTTAAAAAGTAACACCCTTTTCTCTGTCTTCATTTTTCTCTTTTTCCCCTTACAGGGATCAAACATTAAAGAATAGGACATTCAACTGCAAAAGTAGCTTCATATAAGAGAAAGTCATCTTGAAAGTTCAGGGAAAGGTGCTGCTCAGAAAATACCTGAATAGACCTTAAAACCTTAAATTTACACCCCAGGCTGCTCCATGGCACAGAGTCAGTCTAAAAACAATTTTGAAAAAAAAAAAAAAAAAAAAAAAAAAAAAAGAAAAAAAAAAAAAAAAAAAAAAAAAAAAAAAAAAAAAAGCAAAACCAACAAACAAACAAAAAATAACAAAAAATAGCAAACGCTATCAGAGCATACTCTGATCCCCAGAGTTACTATATTAGAATCAAATGTCTAGTTTTCAACAAAAAAATCACAAAGCATAAAATACAACATTAAAGTATTTTTAATATATTATTGTGGTTAATAGAGTATTGAGCTGAGTTCTTTGCATGCTATTGAAGTTAAACTGTTATAAATTCAAATTAGAGTGTTATAACTTTAGGATATAAAATAATCTCATTGGTGACCACAAAGGAAATACCTGTAGAATATATGCACAACAAAATGAGAAAAAAAATTAGACTATAATATTTAAACTCAAAAGAAGACAGTAATGAAAGAAATGAGGAACAAAATAGTTATAAGGCATATAAAAAGCAAACTGCAAAATGATGAAAGTAAGTCTCTTATTATCAGTAACTACTTTAAATGTAAATGGATTAAACACTCCAATCAAAAGACAGAGATGGAATTGATAAAAATGTAAACCACCTATTTGCTGTCTACAAGAGACTTACTTTAGATCCAAAGAAACAAATAGGTTCAAAGTTAAAATTTAAAAAGTTATCCTTTGCACATAGTAAGTAAAAGAGAGCAGGGGTACACTAATATATTTTTTAAAAAACATTAAATTTAAAAGTTTACAAGAAAAAAGGACATTACATGTTAGTAAAAGACTCAAAAGAATAAAAGGATATAACAATTATAAATATTTACATGTCTAATGACATACTATCAAAATATATGAAGCAAAAATTGATAGAAATGAATACTACCATTATTGCAGATACATTTAAGGTTTCAGCTTTACATGCCAAAATTATTAGTATTCTTACCTGTGATTTTCTTCCTACATGTTAAGATATTTAAAAGGGCAATTCCTTGCTGCCATACTTTTACTTCTAAGGTAATGAGGTGTTGATTGTACTTAAAGGTTATAAATACCTATTTTCAGGTGATTAATGAATCAATAGTGCCTATTTTATAAATATATTTAGCCTATGATTTTACTTCAGTTACTTTGAAGATTGTTAACTATAATAATGTGCCTTTGAATAGCTAAAATTGGTATTTACTGGTAGAGATTTCCAAAAGGAATTTTATTTCTTATGATTTACATACTATTTTACTTTAGCTACTTTGAAGATTGTTAACTGTAATAATGTGACTTTGAATAACTAAAATCAAGTATTTACTGGTAGAGATTCTCAAAAAGAATTTTATTTCTTATAATTTAGGATACACTCTAACAGCTGGAAAACAAGATGCAATGCTGTAAAGCATTTTCTCTAAGTGTTCAGTGGCAAAATTAAAAAATATGAAACAGTTAAAAATATTTTTAAGTGGTTACTGATAATGGCAGCTATTATGTATTCACAGATAGCTTTTTCTGGACCCTGCCTGTGCATCATCTCAGCTAACACCCTCAGTTTCATTATGGAGGCCATATTATAGATTAAATTTTTTTTCAAAGAGGCTAACTGACATAATTAGGCATAAGATAAAAATGCCTATTTTAGGATAGGAAAAAATAAAATTCCAATGAAATGAACATTTTGATTCCAGAAGAGCTACCCTTAGATTTTTTTTAAAACATAATACGTGTTTAGTATGTTTTAAGTACTCTTCTAATGTCTTCACAATTGTTGAATGAATTCCTTGTTAAATTTTCATAGTAACGCTATGAGGTAAATGATAATATTATTTTCATTTCAAAAATAAGGACATTCTACACCTTCAAAAAGTGGAAGAGCTGGAATTTAAATCCACATAATTAACTTTAAAGTCACATTTCTTAATGATAAAGCAATTCTGTCTCTTGTTAGGTTATACTGGGAACTAAACAGTGATTAAACATTTTATTATTCATTCTCTGTATCCCAGGCACAATGCTAAAAGTATTCCTATCACTTATCTTGAATGACAAAAAATCAGTTCTTTTCATTGGAGGATTTTATACAAGGGCACAGGAGCACAATTTTAGTTAATGTTCCTATGTATAAATGTCGGTTACCTAATTATTTCCTACAGTGCCTGTTCTTCAAATGATTAAATATGCTGAAGGAGACAGATATTCATAATATAATTACAAAACAAGCAACGATCTGGTAAATGCTTAACAGTAGCTATAGAGGACAAAGGGGGAAGTGATTAATTTGTTTTGGTTGAAGGGTAAAAGTGGAAATGCTACTTAAAAACTCTAAAACTGGCCCTTGAAGAGAAAGCAGGAGTTCTCTGTGCATTCTCGACAAGGTAATGTCTCAATCCACATCATAAAGACCAGGAAAGACAGATAATGATGGGCAACCTATTGCAGTTGAACTTTGTAGAGTTGAGTATTTATGTGTAGAAAAGAAGAGGTAAAGATATAATAACAAATTCAAATAGTGGAAAAACATTTTTAGTGATTTCTGTTAGACATAATTATTAAATGTTTTAAATATCCTATTCAGTTTATTCTGACAGCATTGTGAGATAGATGTATGACCTTCATTTTCCTGATACAGAAACGGAGCCATAGGAAAGTAACATTTCCAGCCCCAAATAGCACAATTTTAAATGACAAATTTATATTTCAAAGATTCAAAGATAAGTCTGTTTCCAAAACGTACACACTTCTAAATATGTAACAATGTGTACTATAAATAAACAGGCCAGGTAAATAGTTTGAACTTATCAGCTAATATATTTTTTTTTAATGCAGAAAATGGTTAAGATAGAGGTTTTCAGTTAATTTTAAGGAAAGAAAATGAATTGACAATTTTTTTTGGTCAAAAAATCAAACACAATAGAAACTTTAAACAAGTCATTGAAAACATTCATAGCATGAGCAGCATTTAGTAACGTGCTTCCCAAAATAAACAGTAGACAATGCCAGATTTGATAATAAAAACATCATCTTCTAAATATAAGGATAAAAGCACTCTTCTAAGTTGAATTTAGTTGCATATTGAAATTATATGTTTCAATTAATATATTCAACTGTTTACCCTTGTATCTTCAACTAATTACATAAATTACCCTGATGATTGTTTGATGACATGGCAGCTCTTGGGAAAAAGCATATACATGCAACTGAAGTAGAATGAATCTTGCATTTTGGACTTTACACTCTTATTTTCTTTCCTAAAACAGTAAATAAATATCATTAGAGATAACATTTTGTGTACATGTTCACACAGATGGATTTCAAAATAAATATATATGAACGTTAAGTTATTTTTTAGTTACTGTTCTTTGGTTAACAAAAAACAAGAGATAAAGTATAATGGTCATTTATTGTTAACATTTTTTTCTCTTCCCCTTCCATTTGGATTTGATATTTCCTTTTGAAGAAGCACTATTAATCTTAGTTCATGTGATTTGGGATGGTTTTCACTCCACCCTGTAGATTCCTGAAAAACAATCTAGGCTTTCTAAGGGTTTCTCTTCACACATTTTCTGGGATACAAATAACTTGATTATTTTCATTACAATCTTCCTAGAACATTTTAAAATATTATCTGGAAAAATCCATTTTGTCTATGTAAAAACTTCTTCTATATAGCTGTCTAGAAAATAAAGCTAACATAGAGAAGGTTGCCATTCAGAGAAACACCCTGTGTCCCGCTACCATGGTTTGAGGGCCCTTGGCATTTCCATAGCTGAGACTTTTCATGCATATGAGTAAATAAATGTTTTCCTTTCTTCTTCCCTCCCTCCCTCCTTTCCTTTCTTCCTTCCATTCTTCTTTCCTTCCTTCCATCCTTCCTTCCTTCCTTCGTTCCATTGTTCTATTTAATTTAAGCTATTTTAAGATGAGATTTTTGAACTCCTTTTGGCCGGGCGCGGTGGCTCAAGCCTGTAATCCCAGCACTTTGGGAGGCCGAGACGGGCGGATCACGAGGTCAGGAGATCGAGACCATCCTGGCTAACACGGTGAAACCCCGTCTCTACTAAAAAAATACAAAAAAACTAGCCGGGCGAGGTGGTGGGTGCCTGTAGTCCCAGCTACTCGGGAGGCTGAGGCAGGAGAATTGCGTAAACCCAGGAGGCGGAGCTTGGCGAGACTCTGTCAAAAAAAAAAAAAAAAAAAAAAAAAAAAAAAAAAAAAAAAAAGATGAGATTTTTGCCAATATCAAAAGAGATTTTATTAACAAAGAAATCAACTTAAAGATAAGTGAAAGGAATGTACTAGTAAATTACTACCGTGCTAATATGATCAATGTCATGGCACAAGGCTATGGGAATTCTGAAATCCTACCATAGGGCACAGATCTCAGCTGAGTCAGCTTTAAAAGCCTCTTGAATTTAGATATATTCACTTAGAAAATATATTGCCAAAGGCTGAATGAAAAACATAGTTTGTGACACATAGTCCTATGGCTTGACATGGACATCATTTCATTCTGGGTTTAGTCATCTCCTCTCATATGGTTTAAGGTTGGGCAATGCCAAAGGAAAGGATGGCTTTATCCAAAGAAATTACAAAGGGATTTTCTACAAAAAACAGATGCCCAGTCAGATGTATATGTACCAAATTATAAGAGACAGGAAGATGAAAACTGGATATTACTTCAAAATGAAGCGTTTATATTTTTACTATATAACTACAGAATTATATCTCTATTGGGGAAAATGTCTATCTTTTATTTGTAAAAAGATTTAAAGACAGCTAGTCCATTCAAATTATTCTAATTGAAGATCTTCTAAAAAAGGAAAATAAAAATATGGATAAAGGAATATAAGGAACACATGTGTAAAAATTAGTATTATAGTCTCAGAGCCAGAAACTGCCAAATGATTCAGAGGCTAAATAACAACATAAGATTTAATTTTTCAGCAGTATTGTACATTAGAGATGATGACTAAACCTCTCCTTGAAAATAGTTTAAATACTAATAATGAAATATTTAATATTTACCAGATAAATTATAATGCAGAGATACAAAAGAATAAATCCCTGGAGGCCAAAATAGAGTGGAACCTGAAAGCTGAAAGACATAAAGGGATCTAATTAAACTAAAGAGCTTCTGCACAGCAAAAGAAACTACCTTCAGAGTAAACAGGCAACCTACATAATGAGAGAAAATTTTTGGAATCTACTCATATGACAAAGGGCTAATATCCAGAATCTACAAAGAACTCAAACAAATTTACAAGAAAACAACAAACAACCACATCAAAAAGTAGGCAAAGTATATGAACAGACACTTCTCAAAAGAAGACATTTATGCAGCCAACAGACACATCAAAAAATGCTCATCATCACTGGCCATCAGAGAAATACAAATCAAAACCACAATGAGATACCATCTCACACCAGTTAGAACGGCAATCATTAAAAAGTTAGGAAACATCACGTGCTAGAGAGGATGTGGAGAAATAGGAACACTTTTTCACTGTTGATGGGACTGTAAACCAGTTCAACCATTGTAGAAGACAATGTGGGGAGTCCTCAAGGATCTAGAACTAGAAATATCATTTGACCCAGCCATCCCATTACTGGGTATATACCCAAAGGATTATAAATTGTGCTGCTATAAAGACACATGTACACGTATGTTTATTGTGGCACTATTCACAACAGGAAAGACTTGGAACCAACTCAAATGTCCATCAATGATAGACTGGATTAAGAAAATGTGGCACGTATACACCATGGACTACTATGCAGCCATAAAAAAGGATGAGTTCATGTCCTTTGTAGGGACATGGTTGAAGCTGGAAACCATCATTCTCAGCAAACTATAGCAAGGACAAAAACCCAAGCACCACATGTTCTCACTCATAGGTGGGAATTGAACAATGAGAACACTTGGACACAGGAAGGGGAACATCACATACTGGGGCCTGTCCTGGGGTGGGGGGAGGGTGGAAGGATAGCATTAGGAGATATACCTAATGTAAATGATGAGTTAATGCATGCAGCACACTAACGTGGCACATGTGTACATATGTAACAAACCTGTATGTTGTGTACATGTACCCTAGAACTTAAAGTATAATAATAAAAAATAAATAAATAAATAAGCAATAAAAAAATAAACCTCTATTTTGTATTCAGAACTTTCAGGAAATAAAAAATCTAAAAGCAAAAAGAAAAAAAAAAATAAAAGAAAGAAAACAACAACAAAAACAGCAGCAACTAATGCCAGTTCTGGACCTGAAGCCATATACTGAACCCTTATGCACTTGGCTACTGAATTAATATTTCAGAAGGCAGTAGAACTAGAAGTAAAGATTAAGCAAGCAAGTATAAGAACATTTAAAATAAATGGGCTATCAATGGACCTAATATCTATCTACAAAGTGAAGAGCCAAGTTTTCTTTGTTTCTTTCTTTAATGCTGAAATAATGAGATGAGCCAGCAGATATAACAGACATCTGAATCACCAGATTTGTATATAAAATAAGTGTAAAAAATAAAAAAGATTAAAAATATGAATAAGAAAAGTAATCAAGAAGATCTATAAAAACATCATATGAAACATGAGGAAATTCACCAGTGGCTTAAAACTGAGAAAAAAATAGATATGAATAAATTATCCATAATATATACAAAGATGTAAGGAAATATTCAAAGATAATTAATATCAAAATTTTGGCACACTGTGAGAGCAGTACATAAACAGAATTTTGTAGCATTGATTACACATGTTTTAAAAGAGCTAAAATCAGTAACCTAAGATTCTACCTTACAAAACTAGAAAAGAAGAGCAAATTAACCTTTTAGTAAAGATAAGATTAAACATAAAAATTAGGACATAATCAATGAAATCAAAAATAAGAAATTAATAGAGAAAATCAACAAAACCAGAAGCTGCTTCTTTGAAGAGATCAACAAAATTGATAAGCCTCTAGTCATGCTAGCTAAGAGAGATGATTCAAATTACAAATATCAGAAAGAGTGCATATCTCTACAGATGTTATAAAGATAAAAAGAGTAAAACACAATTATGAACAGTTTTATGTCCAAGATTTGAAAACCTGGGTAAAATAGACCAATTCTTCAAAAGACACGATCTGCCAAAACTCATGCAAGAAGAAATTGACAGTCTTAATAGGCTTATATCTATTAAACATAATGAATCAATAATCAATAGTTTTGCAAAACAAAACGTACCAGGTTCAGATGGATTCACTGGTGAGTTCCACAAAACATCAAAGGAATAACTTATACCAATTCTCCACAATCTCTTATAAAAAAAGGAAGCAAAGAGAACACTTCTAACTCACTACATGAGGTCAACTGTATCCTTGTATCAAATCCAGACGAAGACATTAGAGGAAATTTTTTTAAAAGCAACAAGTACAAGCCAATATATTTCACAGAAATAAATGTAAAATTCTCAACAAAATATTAGAAAATCTAATAATGTATAAAATATTTTCCACCTCAAACAAATAACATCATACTTAGGGTGAAAACTTAGCAGGAAAAGATTTCCTGCTAAGACGCACAAGGAAATGAAATTTCTTCCCTTTCATTACTGCTTTTCAACATTGTACTGGAAGCCCTAGCTGATGCAATCTGAAAAACATGAAATAACAAGTATACATCTTGACTGATGGAAGAAATAAAAGTGTCTTTGGTTGTAGAAAACATAATCGTCTATGCAGAAATTCTGAAAGAACATATTAAATAACCTCTTGGAACTAATAAATGACTACAGCAGGGTTGCAGGACACAAGAGAAACTCACAAAAGTGAATCACTTCTGTACATTCCAGCAGGCCCAACACCACGTGGAAGCTGCCAAGGCGGGGGGTTTGTACTATCTGAAGCAATGGCCTGAGCTTTATCTTGGCCCTTTATAGCTATAGCTGGAACTGAAGCAACTGGGATGCAGGGCACTAAATCTGGAGGCTGCATAGAGCAGGGTGCCCTGTGTCCAGCTAGCTAAACTGTTATTTTCCTCCTAGGCCTCTGGGCCTGTGATGGGAGGGGCTGCCATGAAAGTCTCTGACATACCTTGAAGACATTTTCCCTGTTGTCTTGGTGATTAACATTCAGTTCCTCATTACTTACGCAAATTTTTGCTGCAGGCTTGAATTTTTCCCCAGAAAATGGGGTTTTCTTTCCTATCACATTATTGGGCTGCAAATTTTCCAAACTCATATGCTCTGCTTCTTCTTGAATATTTTGCTACTTAGAAATTTCTTCCACCAGGTACCCTAAATCATCTCTCTCAAGTTCTAAGTTCCACAGATCTCTAGGGCAGGAGCAAAATGTTGCCAGCCTCTTAAGTAAAGCATAACAAGAGTCACCTTTGTTCCAGTTCCCAACAAGTTATTCATCCTCTCCATCTGAGACCACCTTAGCCTGGACTTCATTGTCAATATCACTATCTGCATTTTGGTCAAAGCCAGTTAGCAAGTCTCTAGGAAGTTCCAAACTTTCCCATATCTTCCCATTTTCTGCGCCCTCCAAGTCTCTAGAAAGTTTCAAATTTTCTCACATTTTCCTATCTTCTTCTGAGCTTTCCAAATTGTTCCACTCTCTGCCTGTTACTTGGTTCCAAAGTTGCATCCAAATTCCTTACAGCAGCACCCCACTCTCAGCACGAATTTATTGTACAAGTTCCTTCTCATGCTGCTATGAAGAAATACTTGGGACTGGACAATTTATAAAGGAAAGAGGTTTAATTGTCTCACGGTTCCGCATGGCTGGGAAGGCCTCAGGAAACTTACAATTATGGTGGAAGGGGAGGCAAATATGTCCTTCTACACAGGTGGCAGAAGAGAGAAGAATGAGTGCTTAGCAAAGAGGGAAGCCTCCTAAAAAAATCATCAGATCTTGTGAGAACTAACTTACTATCATGACAACAGGATGAGGAAGACATACCCCATGATTCAATTATCTTTACCAAGTCCTTCCCATGACATATAGGGATTGTGGGAACGATAATCGAGATTTGAGTGGGGACACAACCAAACCATATCAAACCAAACCATATCAAACAGGTATACAAAAACTAAAAAGCAAGAAATTAAATTATACCAACAGAGAAAAACACCTTCACTAAAAGTAGACAGGAAGGAAAGAAAAAAGAGAGAGAAGACCACAAACCAACAAGAAAACAAATAACTAAATGGCAGGAGTAAGTTCTTACTTATCAATAATAACATTAAATGTAAATGTTTATAGACTAAACTCTATAAACACAAGACATAAATTGGCTGAATGATTAAAAAAACTCAAATATTTGCTGCCTACAAGAAATATACTTCACCTATAAAGGCACACATAGACTAAAAATAAAGGGAGGGGAAAGGATATTCCATGCCAAAGGTAATCACAAACAAGCAGGAATAGCTATCATTATATCAGAAAAAAATAGAATTCAAGACAAACACTGTAAGAAGGGACAAATAAAGTGATTATATAATGTTAAAAGGATCAACTCTACAAGACAATACAATGCTAGTAAACATATATACTCTATGCAAATATATATGCATAGAGCATTTATATATCTATATAATATACAATGCTGGAGCAACCAGACATATAAAGTAAATATTGTTAGAGCTAGCAAGAAAGATGGGCCCTGATACAATAATAGCTGGAGACTTCAACACCTCACTTTCAGCACTGGACAGATATCCAGTTAGAAAATCAATAAAGAAATATTGGACTTAATCTGCACTATAGACCAAATGGACCTAAAATATAGTTATAGAGCATTTCATCCAAGGGCTGCAGAATACACATTATTTTCCTTAGTACATGGATCACTCTCATGGATAGACCATAATGTATGTCACAAAACAAGTCTTAATACTTTTTTTTAAAATTGAAATACTATCAAGCATCTTCTCAGGACAAAATGGAATAAAACTAGAAATCAATAACAAGTAGAATTTTGGAAATTATATAAACACATGGAAATTAAACAATATATACCTCAATGACCAGTAGGTCAATGAAATTAAGAAAAAAAAATTTCTTGAAATAAATGATAATGGAAACACAACATACCAAAACATATAGAACACTGTGAAAGCAGTACTAAGAGGAAAATATGTTAAGTGCCTACATGAAAAAAGAGAAAACTCAAATACACTAATGATGCATCTTAAACAAGTTGAAAAAAAAAAAGATCAAACTAAACCCCAAATTAGGAGAAGAAAGGAAATAATAAATATTAGTGCAGCAATAAATACATATGAAATAAAGAAATCAATACAAAAGATCGATGAATCAAAAAGTTGGTGTTGTGAAAAAACAAAATTGACAAACTTTTAGCCACACTAACTAAAAAAAAGAGAAGATCTAAATAAATGAAATTGAATATGGAAAGGGCATTACGACTCACAGATATTTAAATGATCTTTAGTGGACACTGCATTCAACTATATGGAAATAAATCAGAAAATCTAGAAGAAAGAGTTGAATTTCCAGTCACATAAAACCTACTAAAATTGAACCAGGAAGAAATCCAAAACCTGAAAAAACTAATAAAAAGTCATGCAATCAAATCTATAATAATAGTTCTCCCAGCAAAGAAAAGACAAGAACCCAATGGCTTCACTGCTGAATTCTATGAACCCTTTAAAGAAAAACTAACACCAATACTCAAACCAATACCAAAACTCAAACTATTCTGAAAAAAATGGAGGAAGAGAGACTATTTCCAAATTCATTCTACAATGCCAGTATTATCCTGATACCAAAACCAGGCAAAGACATATTAAAAAAAAAAAAGAAAAAAAAGAAAACTAAAGACCAATATTCGTAATGAATAGTGATGTCAAGATCTTTCATAAAATACTGGCAGGATGAATTCAATGGCACATTAAAATGATCATTCTTCATGTCAAGTGGTATTTATCCCAAGGATGCAATAACGGTTAATCAACAAAGTAGAAAGACAACCTATAAAATGGGACAAAATATTTGCAAGCTACCCATCGAACAAGGGAAAATTCACCAGAATATACAAGAAAGCTCAAACAACTCTACAGATAAAAAAAAATAATAATAATTCAATTGAAAATTAGACAAAAGATTTGAATGGATATTTCTCAAAAGAAGACATATAAATGACAAACAGGTTTATAAAAAGGTGATCAATATCACTAATCATCAGAGAAATGCAAATTAAAACTACAGTGAGATGTTATCTCACCCCATTTAAAATGACTTTTATACAACTGGTAGGCAATAACAAATGATGGGTAGGGTGTGGAGAAAAGGGAACCATAGTATACTGTTAGTGGGAATGCAAAATAGTACAACCACTATGGGGAACAGTTTGGGTGTTCTTCAAAAAACTGAAAGATACAGACCATATGATCCAGCAAACCTAGTGAGAAAAAGTAAGACCCCAAATGAAGAAAATCGGTATATCAAGGAGATAGCTGCACTCCGATGTTTGTTGCAGCACTGTTGATAACAGCTAAGATTTGGAAGCGATGCAAATGTTTATCAACAGATGAATGGGTAAAGAAAACACATAAAAAATGGAGTACTACTCAGCTGTTAAAAGGAATGAGATCCTGTCATTTGCAACAACATAGATGGGATTGGAAGTCTTATCTTAGGTGAAATAAGCCAGACACAGAAAGACAATCTTCACATGTTCTCACTCATTTATGGAAGCAAAAACTTAAAACAATTGATCTCATGGAGATAGAGAGTAGAAGGATAATTATCGGAGGCTAGGAAGGGTATTGAGGGAGTAAGGGGAAATGGGGATGATTAGTGGGCACACACACACAAAAAAAAATTAATAAGACCTAATATTTTCTAGCTCAACAAGGTGACTATCAGCAAAAAAAAAAAAAAAGTCTACTTTTTTTTTTTTTTTTTTTTTTTTTTTTTTTTTTTTTTTTTTTTTTCTTTTTGAGACCGGAGTCTCGCTCTGTCGCCTGCAACTGGAGCCGCCAGTGGCAGGATCTCAGCTCCCTGTAAAGCCTCCGCCTTTCAGGTCACGCCATTCTATATCCTGCCTCAGCCTCCCGAGTTGCTGGGACTATAGCGCTCGCCACCCGGATTGGCCGGCTAGTTTTTTTGATTTTTTAGTAGAGACGGGTTTTCACGGTTAGCCAGGATGGTCTCGATCTCCTGACCCTTGTGACCCGCCCCGTCCTCGACCTCTAAAGTGCTTGGGATTGCAGGCTTGAGCCACCGCACCCGGCCAAAAGTCTACATTTAAAAATAAGTAAAGTAATACTTAGATTCTTTGCAACACAAAAGATAAATATTTGGGGTAATGGATACCCCATTTTCCCTGATGTGATATTAATATTGCATGTTTGTAATCAAAATACCTCAGGTATCTCATAAAGATATATATACTTCCAGCGTACAGTGTACTTCAATTAAAATTAACCACGAAATAAAAAGTAAACAACTGAATAAATAATAGCAGGTGTTTTGTTGTTGTTTTATTGTTTTTATTAATTATTTGAGAAAGGGTCTCCTTCTGTTGCCAAGGCTGGAGTGATCCTCTCAGGCCCAAGTGATTCCTTTCTCAACTTCCTGAGCAAGTCTGGGTTCACATGGTTCCCACCATCATCACCTAGCTAAATTTTTTTTTTTTTTTTTTTTTTTTTTTTTTTTAGAGTAATGTTTTCTCAGTGTTGCCCATCTGGTTCCTCGAACTCTGGGCTCAAATGATTCTTCACTGGGCCTTCCAAAGTACTAGGATGGCAGGCTATTTGACGCAGGACTGCCAAAATAGGCAGATTTTTTTTTTTTTTTTTTTTTTACTTATACGTTTAAGGTTCTAGGGTACATGTGCACAACATGCAGGTTGTTACATCATGTTATACACATGTGCCATGTTGGTGTGCTGCACCATTAACCTCGCTCATTTACATTAGGTATACTCTCCTAATGCTATCCTTCCCCCTACCCCTCCCCACAATAGGACCCAGTGTGTGATGCTCCCCCCTTCCTGTGTCCCAAGTGACTCATTGTTCAATTCCCACCTATGATGAGAACATGCGTATTTTGGTTTTCTGTTCTTGCATGTTTGCTGAGAATTATGGTTTCCAGCTGCATCCGATGTCCTTACAAATGACACAAACTCATCCTTTTTTATGGCTGCATAGATTCCAGTGGTGTATATGTGCCACATTTTCTTTATCCAGTCCTGCATTGATGACATTTGGGTTGTATTCCAAGTCTTTGCTATTGTGAATAGTGCCACAATACAACATACATGTGCATGTGTCTTTATGGCAGCATGATTTACAATCCTTTGGGTATATCCCCAGTAATGGGATGGCTGGGTCAAATGGTATTTCCAGTTCTAGATCCTTGAGGAATCATTACACTGTTTTCCACAATGGTTGAACTAGTTTACAGTCCCACCAACAGTGTAAAAGTGTTCTTATTTCTCCACATCCTCTCCAGCACCTGTTGTTTCCTGATTTTTAATAGCAGAATTTTAAGACGGGTTTATGTCTTAGGACTTTTTTATTTTACAGTTTATTTGTTTTTTTTTAAGGTTTTAAAGATGAAGACAATGGGACAATTTTAAACGATAGATAGACTACAGGTATTTGGTGGAATGCTGTCATTTGTCTTAACTGTTTGCTTCAAATACATTCTCTAGACATTTTAAAGGAAATAATCTATCATTTCATATTTGTTTGCTAAAACTACAATGTGGTACTAGTTCCCCTCTTACCCTCTCTTCAATGGGTTAAATGGATTTACAATAGATATAAAACCATAATTATTTAAAGTATAATAAATAATTGTCATGAATGACTGGTTGAAAATTTAAATAACACAGATGCTGCTAAATTTAAGAAGCTGTTACCCCTCCAAGGAGCAGTTAATGGATTTATGTATAATTTTATGATTAGATTCTTCTGCTTTATAGTATGGAAGACAACTAGTTGTAAAATAGGAGAATTTTAGTGTTAAGAGGAAGTAGAGGATACAAATTAGCTGGATTTTGATTTGAAGTCTAGACTTTAATGTGGTCTCATAAAACCACTAGTAGCTACTACTAAATACAGTAATAAATACAAAGCTGGTATTTCATTAGTTTAAAAAATGCACACTTAATACAAAAGTACCTTAGATATATATTTATAGGACATTCAGTAAAATAAAATAATAGTGTTAATAAAATAATTTTAGAATTCAGAAGATAAATTTTGTTTCTCTTTTCCTATTCATCAGAAAGAATCATTTTACTCAGTATTCACTACAGTTATGCTTTCTTTGAGGTCTGATAAGGAGCATATCTTGAAATATTAATCTCTTGAGATATATATTAATGTTGTTTAACTATCAGATCACAAACCTCTTCCTAGAACAATCTGTTTATAGAATTACTTAAACAGAACAGTGAATCTGTGTGCATAGTTTGAAGGACTTTTATCTCAATATGAGTCAGAGTATAGATTTAGTTGATTGGAAAACATAATCTATTCTTAGGCTAAGCTTTATCATTTTCATTTTCTTCTATTATTTTATTCCAGAAAATATATTATCACCCTTGTAAGATGATTACTTTTAAGGTTTCATGGACTAATATAGTTTAGACCAAAATTCAGAAACTGAAGATCTTACTCTTCAATTATTAAAACTAAATTGTCCTGCTTGTAAAATAAAATTAAACTCCATTCTTTAATATAATGAATATAGAATCCAATAAATAACATTCTAGATCAATAGAAGCAGTTTTGCCAAGCTTGGGCCAATAGAAATTGATTAAATTCTATTTTACAAATCTGAATCAAACAAGTTGTTGGTTTGATATTAATTATTGTGGTCCTGAATTTTCTCTATAGTTTCACATCTCCTCGTTAATTAAACTAAATAACCCTGGAGGTAATGATGAGCATGATAATATTTTAGGAAAAAATATTAGTAAATTACATATTTAAGAGTAGTGGCAACTTAGTTTCGTGTTTATAAAACACAGTAAAAAACTTTCTTATTCCAACATGGAAATAAATACTTTTAGCATAATGATTTTTTTAAAATAAATATGCCAACTGCACGTCACTATCCTTGTGGGGATTTGGTTTTCAAAGATGAAGATAAAGCAGTCCTAAGCAAAAAGAATAAAGTTAGAGACATTACACTACCTGATGTCACCCTATATTATAAAGCCACGGTAACCCAAACAGCTTGATATTGGTAAAAAACAGACACATAGGCCAATGGAACACAATAAAAAACTCAGAAATAAGCCACACATCTAAAACCATCTGATCCAACAAGGCCAACAAAATCAAGCAAGGTGGAAAGGTCTTTCTATTCCATAAATGATTCTGAGATAACTGACTAGTCATATGCAGAAGGTTTACACTGGGCCGCTACCTTTCACTTTTTAATATTATTATTATTATTACTATTGAGACATGGTCTAGCTCTGTCACTAAGGCAGAAGTGCAGTGACATGGTCATGACTCACTGCAGCCCCCACCTCCCGGATTCAAGCAATCCTTGCACCACAGCTTCCCAAGTAGCTGGGGCTACAGGTGCATGCTACCACTAATGCATGTTAATTCTTAATTTTTTCTAGAGATAGGGTCTCTCTATGTTGCCCATGCTGGTCTAAAACTTATGGGCTCAAGTGATCCTTACACCTCAGCCTTCCACAGTGCTGTGCAGGCAGGCGTGAGTCACTGTGACTGGCTATATATGGAAATTAACTCAAATGGATTGAAGATTTAAATGCAAGACCTCAAACTACAAAAATCTTGAAAGACAACCTACAGTATACTCTTTCCAACAGTGGCCTTGACAAAATAATTTTGTCTAAGTCCCCAAAAGCACCTGCAACAAAAACAAAAATGGAAAAGTGGAATCTAATTAAACAAAAGAGCTTCTGTACAGCACAAAAAAAAAAAAAAAAAAAAAAACATCAACAGAGTAAGCAGACACCCTAGAGAATGCAAAAACAAATTCTCAAACTCTCCATCCTACCAAAGTCTAATACCCAGATTCTACAGGGTACTTAAATCTATAAGCAAAAACCAAATAACGCCATTAAAAAATGGGCAAAGGGTATGAACAGACACTTCTCAAAAGAAGACATACAAGTGGCTAACATGAAAAAATGCTTAACAACACTAATCATCAGAGACGTGCAAATTAAGACCACAATGAGATACCATCTCACACCAGTCAGAATGGCTATCATTGAAAAAATAAAAAAATAAAAAAAAAAATCAAATAGTGGCTAGGCTGTGGAGTAAAGGAAACATTTATACACTATTGGGGGGATGTAAATTAGTCCAGACACTGTGAAAAGTAGTCTGGAGATTTCTCAAAGAACTAAAAACAGAGGTACTATTCGACCCAGCAATGCTTACTTGATATATACCCAAAGAAAATAAATCATGCTACCAAAAAGATACATGCACTTGTATGCTCATTGCTGTGCTATTAACAATAGCAAAGAAATAAAATCAACTCACTAGCAAAGAAATAAAATCAATAAAAGCCATCCATGTTGCTGCAAAGGAAAATATTTTATTATTTAAAAAATTATATTCATTATTATAAGTAAATTAATACAAAAACAGAAAACCAAATACTGAATGCTCTCACTTATAAGTGGAAACTAAGCGTTGAGTATATATGGCCATAAATATGGAAACAATAGACACTGCAGACTACTAAAGCATAAGGGGCTGGGTTAAAAATTTATCTCTCAGGTACTATACTCACCACCAGAATGACGGGATTAGTACTCCGAACCTCAGCGTCACACAATTTTTTGATGTAACAAATCTGCACATGTACCCCCTGTATCTAAAATATAAGTTAAAATAAAAAGAGATGAAGCTAAATCCCATGCATAAATACATTGAAATTATAGACTTTTGTGCTATATACTCAGCAAACTATCCTGGCATAAATATATTTTGAATAAGCTACATGCAGTAAATAATTTCACACAAATTTAAATTTGGTTTGTTTGATAGAATAAGGTAATTTATAAACTTGAGTAATAAAATAGAATACAGAAAAAAAAAACAAAATAATGCTAAAGGCAATAATTGCTACAAGCATTCGAGAAGAGAATGATTATATTACAAGAAAATAGTTTAACAAAGTATATGATTTTTATTTCCCATAGAACTAAGACATTGTCTCATGAATATTCAAAGGGCACCTACTGCCTTAGGAACACACAAATGGTCATATATGTTTTACATAAAATTATGTACAAAGAATAATATGTTTAGTGTAATATATATTTTTAAAAGCATAGCAACTCAAAGTATGAGTTTAGAAAATTTTATGCTATTAAAATTAAACAAAGTGAACAACAAAGTTTAGTTGAGACAATTTAATAGGTTACCTTCCATTGGTAAAGATCTGTTAAATCCACTACTGGGCTGTATATAGGGGCTAGCTTCTGAGTATAAAATAATTTTATTTCCAATTTTATTCTATCACAACTAATTAAATGCCTTGCAGATGAACAGAAACTGTTATAACTCAGACAAGAACTATTATAATTTGAGTTTTCCTTTGGGTTTCTGCCAAATTCTTCCTCCAAAAAGTAATCACTGATGCATAGGTTTAACTTGATGCTTTGTATTGTCATACAAATATAAATGACTTCACAGCCAAATATAATATACTTCATTTACTTTCCTCATTTATTTGCAGTCACTGCATAGTGGAGTTGTTTCTTGGCTTAAAAAATAAACAAAACTTCTTAGGCGATTAAATGAATAGAATACAACAACTAGAAACAAGTATTTGACCCAGTTTAATTTCATTTTAAAATATATAATCCAATGAATTTGTCCACAAAATGTAAAGAGATTCAGTTTTTCTATCACCAGCATGTGCTATGCCCAGGAGATTAAATACAAGAGGTGTAAGTGGAAATCACGGAATGAATTAACTTAAAATGAAAGATAATATCAACTAGTGGCTTTTAACCTCAATGTCTTTCTGGCAAAAACAAGGCAAGTTGGTATTTTTATAATTTTTGGTGGGAATTTAAGTCTCCTTTATTAAATATGCATTATTACTACTTATCTAAACAATATTGAAGAAGAGGGTGCTAAAATAGAACTCCTTTTTTTGTAAGTTAGGAATATGATGGTAGACACATATGTAGTGATAGTTAAAATAATATGATACCTACTAACAAAAACATTGAAACATGATGGACTTAAATAAGATACTATTGTAGGAAAATTTTTATTTTCAAATGAGCTGAGTTGAATTGAGCTCTGTCGACATGTGGCTTTATAAATATTATTAAATGTATTTTATTTTATTTTTTTCCTAGCAAATTTTCTTTTCTTTTCCTTTTTTTTTTTTTTTTTTTGAGACAGCGTTTTGCTCTTGTTGCCCAGCCTGGTGCCTGGTGTGCAGTGGTGCGATCTCTTGGCTCACTGCAACCTCTGCCCACGGGTTCAAGCAGTTCTCCTGACTCAGCCTCCTGATTCGGTGGGATTACAGGTGCGCGCCACCACGCCCAGCTAACTTTTTGTATTTTTAGCAGAGACAGGATTTCATCATGTTGGCCAGGCTGCTCTCAAACTCCCAACCTCAGGTGATCTACCTGCCTCGGCCTCTCAAAGTGCAGGGATTACAGGCCTGAGCCACCACGTCCAGCCGCAAATTTTCTTTTTCTTTTTTGTTTTTTTTTTTAACTTTTACTTTAAGTTCAGGTCTACATATGCAGGTTTGTTACATAGGTCAATGTGTCATGGGGGTTTGTTGTACAAATTATTTAATCATCAGCTATTAAGCCTAGTACCCATTAGTTATTTTTCCTGATCATCTCCCTCCTCTTCAAAGTTGTTTTCTTTGTCTCTAAAACTAGAAAGGCAATGTAAGTTGTATGGTTACAGTTGTTAGAAAACAATTGTAAAGATAAAGTAAAGTTCACAATATTAAAAGTCAAAGTAAGTAAAAG
>NW_016809536.1:990819-996083 GCF_001698545.2 Rhinopithecus bieti | reverse complement strand
AGAAATTGGTTTTTTTTTTTTTTTTTTTTTTTTTTTTTTTTTTTGAGACGGAGTCTTGCTCTGTCGCCCGGGCTGGACTGCAATGGCCGGATCTCAGCTCACTGCAAGCTCCGCCTCCTGGGTTTACGCCATTCTCCTGCCTCAGCCTCCCGAGTAGCTGGGACTACAGGCACCAGCCACCTCGCCCGGCTAGTTTTTTGCATTCTTTAGTAGAGACGGGGTTTCACCGTGTTAGCCAGGATGGTCTCGATCTCCTGACCTTGTGATTCGCCCGTCTCGGCCTCCCAAAGTGCTGGGATTACAGGCTTGAGCCACCGCGCCCGGCCTGCAATGACCATTTTTATATGGATTTTAACATTTAATCCTTTGAACTACTATTAGATGATAAAATTAATCTATGCTACTCTGCATTTAATCGTATTAAGAAGTAGTTTTGATTAGTAAAGCTTGATTTGCTTTAATCAGGAAAATAAAAGGCATCAGGCAACAGAGGGACCAAATTATATTCCTAGTGGATAGGGTTTTAAGACTTCCTGGTAAAAATGAAGTTATTTTCCTGCTTTACCTTCTTTGTACAAAGATCCTCTTAAAATGGGAAACCCACTATTGCAAGCCTTTGGATCCGCTGAACAGTTTTGTTTTAAGTTAGAATCATTTTCTGAAAACATTCAGTGTCTTGAAAGACAGAGAAGATAAAATACTGTGTTAAATTTCTCTCTGGGTAAATTTTCCTCGGCTATGCTTCCATTCTACATTATCTTACACATCAGATCCTTTGCTATACAATTAATGAAAAGTCTTTTGCTTATGTTTTCGCTTCTTATAAAGTAATTTTCATACATTATTATGGAACTCTCCAAAGCTAATTGACTATTATGTTTATGTGGCATTAATAGTAAGCAAAATGTCATAGCCTAATGGTCACGTAGTGCCAAGTACTTCTAAAAGGGTGTGTTTTCTGCTGAGGATACTCTCATTACCTATATAATGTTAAAAATACTTTGGTACAAATATTGCTATCTCTAAGTCTGTGTCTTAAGGAGTGATTATTAAATGTTGCAGTAACATTTTTTGTCCACAAATGCCAAAACAAAAGTGTTTTTGGTCCAAAAAAAAAAGATACATCTGAGAAAATAATTAGTCAAGTGGAATTTTAGATAGAGTGGCGATTGTAGTATTGTTTAGCATCCATAAAGATTTTTGCTTGAAATATATGTTGTGCAATAATATTGCACAAAACTATGACAGTGAATTACAATTTCCTTGAGAATACCCTTGTAAAACAGGCCTTGTCATTTGCGTTGTTGACATGAAGAAGGCCGTTTCATAAAACCACTCATAAATCAAAGCTATCTCCAAGAATATGTAAGATATTTTAATATGTTTTTCTCCTAAAGTATTATCATCTTGGACAAATTCATATAGTGTTAGCCATTTTTAACAACGTAATTGCTTTACTTCTATGGTTCTAAATCAGTCGTGTCTGTTTATTTTCAGAAATGTTGAAACCTTTTGTTTATAAAATACCAAGAATTCCAGAAATTTCTTAAGAAAAATGGTAGTATTGTTAATTTTTTATCAACAGTGTGTGCACTATGCTCTATTTTCCTGACATTATCAACTACCTTATTATATATCTTATGCTTATACTTATTTTCCTGAAATTATTAACTACTTTGTGTAAATCAAATATGTTTCATTATAATCATTTGAAGGCTTTCATAATTTTTGTTGAGTACGTTATCCACATTTTACTACACATTACATATTGTCAAGTTAAATGTATAATTTTTAAAATATACACTTCTTTTGTACACACATTACTTTGGAATCAGTGAAGTAAGAATTTTGCATAAAAGCTTTTAGAAGCAGATTTTAATATAGATTATATTAGGCCTACTAAATAATTCCTTTTTTCTTTTAATTTCTCTAGTAGTGTATACACTTTATTAACTAACTTTAATTCCAATGAAATAAAATATGCAGCATCACTTCTGCACTACTGTTAGATGGTTGTTTATTTGTGAAGGGTGAAAAATCCACCAAAAGCAAGTAAGTAGGAAAAAGGAAAACATTTAAATGTAGACGAGAATAAATGTAAAATAATTTAAAAGAGAAATGGGAGGAAGAGTAAAATAGAGATTAAAGAGAAAGAAGAGGTGTGTGGAGCAAATGAATTATTAGGTAGGAATAGTGGTTAGATTTGCAAAGCAAATGAGGATAAGAAAAGGTGTATAGAAAGAAATGGCTAGGTAGGCAAGGAAACAATGGGGTAAGGTTGACAAAGAGAAACTGAAGTCATGCGTCCAGCTTAAAAACACAAAAACTGTAGGCATAGGAAATCAAGGTTAATTAAGGAAGAGTAAAGCAGACTTGTAAAACTTGTGTGGACAGAGAATCTAGAAGCCCTGTAATTTAGCAAAATTAATATTCATAAGCATATTTGCAGAAATCTGATTTTAGAAAAGCAGCTGGTTACAAATTTGTTTAAAATTATCCTCTAAGTTTGAGCAGCAATTAACTCATGCTAACAAAAGGGCATCAGAGACCTGCAGTTGATTACAACAAATGCCAAAATTATCTAAAACTTCCAAAATAAAGTTCCCAGTTTATTTTAGTATTGGTATCTATATGTTAATTTAGACATTCTACATAGAGTATTAAATAGTCAACATAAAAACTGAACTGGATCTCCACACTCAGTGATATTACTGTTTCTATTACAGAAAGTTTTTATCAGGAAACTACAAGCTATGCTGCAGATACATGTGTTACATTAGTAGCAAAATTGCTCTTCTCATTTTCTTTGATTCTCAAAAGGACGGCAACTAGAATGTACTCCTAATCTTTTCCACTGAATGATCATCTTTGATAACCCAAAGGACATTTATTAATGCCCTTTTTATTACTCAATTAACCAGTCATTCTTCCATCTATTGTCTCAACATTTTGTCAGTACCAATTGCATGCCAAGTATTGTGATAAATGTTGATGGAACAGAGATGAACAGAATTGAGAAGAATTTCTTGTAATTAATTCACTTACAGTTGGAAAGCCACGTTAATAAATATGACCACTAGGAAGAGGAGATTTACTGAGATTAAGAACTCTGACATAACATAACTAGTTAAAGTTTATTTTTGTCAAGTAACTCTCTTTGGTTAGGGAAATATTTTTAAAGTCCCTTATGAATAGAAACTAAGGATTCATGGACATGCCATTTGAGAACACTCTAAAATGTTTAGCAAAGTTGTCTACTAGAAAGTGAACAGGAATCCAGAGATGTAACAGATTAAAAATAAGAAAAGAGAGTGAAACATGGGGAGAGGAAGAGAAATAAAACAATATGATGGGAGGTTGGTGCCTGGATTGATAGAGGGGGTTGAGAGCCCGTTTTAAGAGCAGGAAAACTGGTGTCATTTGAAAATTATCTTCTGTACAGTACTGACATATGGCACCTGCAATAAGTGATTCTTAAATGTACAGCCAGCAATATTGCTTTTCAGTGATATTATTTGTGACATAGAGTAGAGGAAGTAAAGAGAACTTTCTGCACTCAAATTGGGTCAGCACTAGATCACTGTGCACAGAAGTCTTGTAATTCAGAAAAAGCTGGAAATCAGAGCTAGATGTGAATAGAAAATAGCAATTGAATGAGAATTGTTGTGTAATAATGAGAGGGAACTGGGTTTCATGCAGGACTTGTGGCAGGACTTGAATCCATTTTCTCTGGATATTAAGAACCACAATGCTACACTAAGAATATTAGGATGCTTATTTTCATCCCAACTTGCAAGTGTAACAATAAAGTTTTATAAGGTCACAAGGCAGATATCTAATTCTAGCATTCTGTCTCTGGAAATAGTAATTTTATTTCATAACTCTTCTCATTTTTCTTTTCTTCTCTGTCTTCCAAGGTACCAATTACTGTGAACTCTCTTTTTTGTCAATTGACAATAATAATGGTTTTTCAGAATCAAAAGTAAAATTCCTGCCATAAAATGCTGAGCTTTTGTTTTCTTAGAGTAACTTTGACTCTTAGTAATACACAATGAGACTGTTATTGTCTCCCAGCTGTCCATGTCATGAGCTACTAGCCCAGTCTGAGAAAGCATCAACCTGCCCATGGTATAAGCCTTTTATTGGTATTGCAGTATTATTCCACTTTCGATATACCTTAATATCACAGTATTAGTCTGTTCTCACACTGCTATAAGGACATGCCTGATACTGGGTAATTTATACAGGAAAGAGTTTTAATTGACTCACAGTTCCGCATGGCTGGGAAGACCTCAGGAAACTTACACTCTTGCCAGAAGGGGAAGCAAACACATCCTCCTTCACAAGGCAGAATGGGGAAGTGCTGATCTAAGTGGGGGAAAAGCCCCTTATAAAACTATCAGATCTTGTGAGGATTCTCTCACTATCATGAGAACAGCATGGAGGTAACCATCCCTATGATTAAATTACCTCCTATCAGGACTGTCCCATGACACAGTGGGGATTATAAGAACTACAGTTCAAGATGAGATTTGGGTGGGGACACAGCCAAACCATATCATTCCGCCCCTAACCTCTCCCAAATCTCATGTCCTCACGTTCCAAAACACAATCATGCTTTCCATCAGTCTTCGAAAGTCTTAACTCATGCCAGCATTAACTCAAAAGTCCAAGTCCAAAATCTCATCTGAGACAAGGCAAGTTCCTTCTGCCTATGAGCCTGTAAAATCAAAAGCAAGTTAGTTACTTCACAGATACAATGCGGGTACAGCATTAGACAATTCTTAACTTCTCTGCACCTGCAGGATCAACACCACGTGGAAGCTGCCAAGACTTGGGGCTTGCACACTCTCAAGCTACGGCCCAAGCTGTAACTTGGCTCCTTTTAGCCACATCTGGAATGGCTAGGACACAGGTCATCAAGTCTCTAGACTGCACACAACAGGGGGCCCCTGGGCCTAGCCCACTAAACCATTTTTTTTTTCCTGCTTGGCCTCTAGGCCTGTGATGGGACGGGTTGCTGTGAAGTTCTCTAGCATGCTCTGCATACATTTTTCTCATTATCTTGGTAATTAGTGCTCTTCTCCTTGTTACTTGTGCAAATTTCTGTAGCCAGTTTGAATTTCTCCCCAGAAATTAGTTTTATTATTTTTTTTCTACTGCATCATCAGGCTACAAATTTTTTTTTTTTTTTTTTTTTTTTTAGGAGCAAAACTGCAAGTTTATTTTGGTCACCTAAGGTGTGGGGAAGAGGTCTGTCGGCC
>NW_016809536.1:986390-987942 GCF_001698545.2 Rhinopithecus bieti | reverse complement strand
GAGACTCGGGGACCCCATCACCCTTGCCGAGCCGCGGGTAACTCTCCTGGTAGCAGGCTACAAATTTTTAAAACTTGCATGCTCTGCTTCCTCTTGAACACTTTGTTGCTTAGAAATTTCTTCTACCACATACGCTAAATATCTCTTAAGTGCCAAGTTTCACAGATCTCCCAGACAGGGGCAAAATGCTGTCAGGCTGTTTGCATAGCAAGAGGGAACTTTACTACAGTTCCCAACAAGTTCCTCATATTCATCTAAGACCAACTCAGCCTGGACTTCATTGTCCATATCACTATCAGCATTTTGGTCAAAGCCATTCAACAAGTATCCAGGAAGTTCAAAAGTTTCCACATTTTCCTATCTTCCTCTGAGCCCTCCAAACTATTTCAGCCTCTGCCTATTGCCCGGTTCCAAAGATGTTTCCACATTTTCAAGTATCTTTATAGCAGTGACCCACTATCCAGTACCAATTTACTGTGTTCATTCGTTATCATACTAGTATAAAGAACTGCCTGAGGTTGGGTAATTTATAAAGGAAAGAGTTTCAATTGACTCACAGTTCTGAATGGCTAGGGAGGCCTCAGGAAAATTACAATCACGTCAGAAGAAGCAAATGCATCCTTCTTCACATGAGGGAGGAGAGAGGAGTGCAGAGCAAAAGGCAGGAGAGGCCCTTTATAAGACCATCAGATCTTGTGAGAACTCACTCTCATGAGAACAGCATGGAGAGAACTGCCACCATGATTCATTTACCTTTCACCGGGTCCATCCCATGACATGTGAGGATTATGGGAACTATAGTTCAAGATGAGATATGGGTGTGGACACAGTCAAACCATATCAATCACCTAGTTTTGATTCCCCTAACTATTGAGTGCATTTGTACTCATATCACAGTGGATGCCTCATAACACTTTCTTTTAAAAAAATTATTCTAGTATATTCTACAGGGAAATTACTTTGAAGTGTTTTACCTGAGAAGTAGCACTTTACGAAAAACTACAACGAGTACAAGCTTTCTACATATATGAGCTATTTATTGTTTATTTGATTTTAATACTTTACAAGTATACATTTAGCTAATGATATCTCTCAATTTTGAATATTTTTGTATTAATAAAATGAGTATCCTTTGAAAACTAAATAGTGCCATGAACATCATACATCTCAGAAAGTTTATCTGGCATTTATTCATGTTAAAATATTTTTAAAAACTGTATCAAAATAACTATTGGAATGGACCTGTATATGGCATGATAAATATTAATAAAGTTTACAATAATTAAACTGCATAGGACATAGACCACATTTTATATTATAAAATGTATTTTTACTTTTATTATAGAAAATACAATTTTCCTATTGTTACACATTCAAGGAGGCAACTTCAAAGATTAATTTATATTATGTATAAACACTACAAAGGTAGAGTCTATTTTTCAGGATGATTGATCATATGAGATACATTTGTTTTTACTGATCATGAAATGGCAATTTTTAAAATTTTTAATTTTTGAGAGTAAACTGTAGGTATTTTTAAAGTGGTAATAAT